>NW_008751920.1:0-51398 GCF_000715545.1 Opisthorchis viverrini | reverse complement strand
GGATTTCTTTATCCAAATCCTGTCGGCAACATTCTTTGGAAACTGGGTTACCGAGAACTGTTTCTGAAACGACAGTGATCAAGCTATCTTTGATCACCTACCTTCGATTAGGGTGCAGAGTCTTGTGTGGCGGAAGGGAAGTTTGTCAACAGGCCCAGCGTAGGCGATACTGACGGCGAATTCGTCAACGCACGCCTGTCGGAGACACAGGCGCACTAGGTCCGCCATGGTGGCTGCACTAAAAGACCGGAAGTATTTCATCTGTGGCCAAGGATCTGGTTAAGACCGGAAGTATTTCATCTGTGGCCAAATCCGGATCTGGTTTTCATGGCACTAGTGATGGGAGATATTTTGGGAGCTAGCGGAAGCGACTCACCTATTCGTCTACTTAAATGTAGAATTCTACACAAAGTGAAAGTAGTTGTGTGACAATGTGGAGATTTATCTGGTATTATTTACGTCCGTTGAGCAGCGTCGCATTCTTTCGAAACCATACCACATGGTACTATTAGCAACAGACATGTTGGGTATACATTGTGTTATTCCACTCACAGGTACACGGTTACTCTATCCAACCAACAGCTCGCTGACCACCATCGAGGTTTGGGACATAAAATGTTCTACTGATATAAAGAGGAATCAGATTGTGCAGCCCGTAAAATCTCGCTCTCCCCTTATTTCATGCCAATCTGAAAATCATCCACGCGGATGTTAGCATTCCGAAGCAATTGCTTAAGGGAAGATCCTTCATTTACGCCTTCTTGTCCGAAAAAAGGCTTATCGATGGCCAGGTATTGACCCTGTCTGCAGTGGCCAGATTTCTGACAGCCACATTGTAACGCGGATCTCTGACAAATGATCTGATGCCACAGATAATGCAAGCTCGCAAAAGGTGCTCTGGCCTTCCAAATCAGAATGAGAATATCGCTTTCGTCTAAACAACCGGGGCTGATGTAGCTGCTCAAATAGATCAGTTTCTCTCGATCACCTCATCTATAAGCACAAGGTTGGATTTTGAACTTACACAGTCTTGCAGCAATCCTACATTTTCACTTGCGAACCCCATACTGAACCTCTAGGCAGAATTGTTTAGATTATTTAGTATCACCGTCAGATCCCAGATGAGCTTTGTTGTCTGTTTCCTCCATGCCTGCGAGTGAACGACCTGGGAACGTTTCAACCTCAAAGGCTTTAGAGGTTCACCATATCAGTGGTGAAGTTGCACAAGAAAAGTGACAGAGTAGCCTTACCTGCTACTGCTCGATATGGTGGATTATGGTGAGACTGTACCGTCATGGAAGCCACTGAGGAATCAGCAGAGTTGGCGTACAGCCCCTTAATGAAAATGTTTTGGGAGACTCTTTGTTCCATAGACATTGTCATACTATCTGACGGTCCACAGAGTAAAATACAGTTTTCAAGTCAAGTAAGACCACCATCGTTGGTTGGAGTGTTGCTGTTCCAAAACCCGTTAGATGGTGGAAATGTGATGGACGCAGGACAAAACCCTGCTCGGTCAAGCTTTGAAGTATAAAACCGAGGAGCACGTTTGATGGCACAACTATAGAGCTAATGCCGCGGTGGTTTTCACGCGGTTTCCACTTGCTCTTTTTGGAGATAGGATTTGTCTTCGATGTGTCGCATTCTGTGAGTAATTCTTCTTTACTTCATGTAGCACCGGTAAGTCTTGACAGATGGGTAAACAGGGATTCGCTGTCTTTTTTGAAGAGCGCTGGTTACACCCCTTCTAATTCTGATGCTTTTTAACGTTTCAGTATAGGCATTTTGTGTTGCATTTCTTCGACGTACAGCTGGGGTTTATATTATATTTGTTCATCTGCACATTACTGTAGGAGGAGGCTCCATACATTTTTCTTTGAAGTTTTCGGCTTATCTTTCAAAGTCGGCGTTCGTATGGGTGTGTCACCAAGCTGTCTTTTTCACTTTATGTTTCAGTGACAGCTGACATTTTTGGTAATCGACGGTATTAAGGGATATATGGCATGGCTGCATCCGCTGGTGAAGGTCTTTTCCACCTCCAGAGCTTTTGTTGTCAGCCATGGCATTTGGCTTTTCCGTAGGCGTCTGAGGGATTTGTGGGCAAGTAGTATTGGTAACCTGCTCGTATGAATTTCCTGGGATCACTCGGGGCTAGCCATTTGGGCGATATACAATAGTAATCTGGTTGTATTATGAACGTCGTACAGATAGTACTAAAATTAGCTGGCTTAGCTCCTTTTACATCTCGCTATGCTACCAATACAGTGGTTGCTTATTAAATGTTGTAGTTAAACTTGCTCAGATCAATGCTGCTGAGGTGTGGTAGGTCTTTGAAGATGTGTATGATAAACCGGCATGCTTCTGTCTGACTTGCGGTGATCTGGAGGGGAAAAACTCTCAGGTATGCTCGCATTATTGCGTAATCGGCGTGATCCAACTGCGTCTAGGTTTGTCTGTACTTGGTGGCAGTTAGGTTGCGCGATGAGAGCGCTTATGATGAAAATCCATACTGACCAGCAACAGCTTATGATTATCACACAACTAGGGAAGTTGTTTCCTGTTATCTGCTTGAAAAACTCTGGATCGATCATACAAACGTGATTCTAAGGAGCCCAGACGGCTGATTTGGACATTTTTATCGCCTGCAGAGATGACTCTTGCTTGACGACTGATCCCGGGTAGTTCTCGATGGAAAGTACAATGCTTAGCGACACAAATACATTCCTTTGGCGCATATGCCGAGCAGCATTCAGCTCGCTTGAGTTAGTTAACTGGGCAGAGCAATGACGATTATTTACCAGAATTCAGACCAACAAGGCGCGTTCAGCTCTGGGGTCAAGTTTAAGTCACACGCGGTATATGAGTAGTCGTTTCTGGGTCTTTGCACACTTGAAGAGTGAAATATGATAGCTGAATTCGTCCTTGGCATTTCAAGATGCACTTGGGTCTAATAGGCCATCACGAAGGATCTGTACTCCAAGCTGTTGTGACGGTCTGTTTTGCCTCTGCGATTTATTGGGCCATACTGGAGGTGGTCCGTTCAGCTTTCAGAAATTCTGTGTTAGAGGTCTGACCGAACCAGTCTCTTGGCCCTCCAAGTTAAAGGTGAGAACATGCGTGGTTAAATGTTCTAGAAAAATAATAACACATTTGCATTCTACTCCAAACATCGCTGTCTACCGGTCAGAGGTTCGAGGACCCTAATCGTCCTCTCGTCTAGATCCAGATGCTCTAGCAGTACTCCATCCCACATACAACGACAAATCCCATAGTGTCAAATAATCAAATAGCAAGTTGGCCGTCACGTGTTATCATCAGCCAGGTAGCCTTACACACACAGCACAGAACAGAGCGGATAAGCGCAAACAGGCTACTGCTGATGCCTCCTTTCCTTCACTGTCACATACTTTTCCAATCCCTCACCACACGTCAATGACCCTTTTTTTCCGTGTAGGCACATCAGGAAAGACCGATGACGTTAATTTTTCCGCGTCAGTTTTGCGAGTGAAATCTGCATTTTAGCCGGCACCGACATCCACATACATCTTGAAATCAATCTTTAAACGTCTACTCTCAATCTATCTGGCTGCCTGCACTGTCCGCACTCTGAAACAGGCAGGTCAACAAGCTGCTCCTGCTCTTCCGCTTGACCCACTTGACGTTGATGTGCGCTGTGTATCAGAAATAAGAATTAAAGCACAGCGGTTGGGCTAACCGCCCCATCACTCTCCACTTACTTCCGGCTAGGCACTTCCGGTGATTTGGGGCTGCTGCGACAGGATGTAAAGGGGTCGGTATTGTCATAAGCTACCGGGCGGAAGGATCTTTGCTTGACGGGAAACGCTTTGATGGCCGCATACGCGTGGTTCGTCTGGCAAAGTATGTGAAGTGATCTCACATTGGAGAGGTTGATCCTGTTTGTCGAAGGATCTTTGCTTGACGGGAAACGCTTTGATGGCCGCATACGCGTGGTTCGTCTGGCAAAGTATGTGAAGTGATCTCACATTGGAGAGGTTGATCGATATCTGTTTGTCGTGTCTGCTTACATTCCAACTGACTGCAGTCCAGATACCATCATAGACAAGTTTTTTAATGCCTTGAATGCCGTGTTACGGCTGGCTGAGAGATAATAAATAAGGGTGGTTACCTAGGGTCTGATTGCACATGTGGGCAGGACGAGACGAATGATATTGGGAATGTCTAAAGATTACTTCGATTTAATCATGCGGCCGGACACTGAAAACCACCCGTGAACGAAACCGTCATGGGTTGTACAGTCATCACCGTCTTCAGCAAGTGAGATCTTGAGCTCTTGACTAAATATCTTGTATAATTTATCCCATGGCTACCCACTGTCATTTACTTTGATCCGACAGCTGAAGTAGGACCCTGCACGTGAAAATCCCCGGGGTATGGGGGGAGGCTTACGACTGGAAATGTTCTCTCAAACCACATACAGTTCCTGATCCAGATTTCCTCCCAATCGCATCGTTCAAAGATGGGAGTGAAGTCTTCAGTCAACGCTTGTTGGATCTTTTATTCCGTATTTTGGACGAGAGACCATTACAAACATCTAGGGAGAAGTGAGTGTACTCTCCACTTTCAAAAACTGGACTTTTGGTGGATGCGGTGATGACATGGCGACCAGATTGATACTAGTCGTAACGAGACTGTTGGTTTCACCTGTTCTTCGCCGCTTCATGCTGGCTCGTGAAGTACTGGCTTGAGATCAGCAGGCAAAATTCCGACCTGGTAGGGTTTAGGTTGACCAAATCTTCACACTTCGTCAGATGCTAAACCAAAGCGTTACGCATGAACGTCTTACAAGTTTATTATTCATAGATTTACAAGCCGCATTCGACTTGGTTGAACGGCCTGTTTCCCTTGACACGCTTGCCTACCACTGAATGCCCCAGAAAATTGTCAGCATAATTATTTCTTCCTATTTTCAGACTTTCGGACGTGTGAGAGTATTTAAAGAGCTCTCCAAAAGCTGCTGTCCAAAAAGTGGCGTTAGTGATGATGATCACCCCGTTTTCTCACTTAATTTCGTGATCGACGTGCGAATAAGACAAATATTGAAAGGTTTTAAAACTTTATTGTTCAAATAGCAGCTGGCGAAAACCCTGTCGATCGCAAATACGCAAAAAACATCTTTCTCATTTTTGAAGAGAAGAAGGCGCAGTTGTTTTTGGATGACTTGGCCAAAGTCATCTCGTCCTCTGGCGTGCACTTTGCACCCACAGATTTGAAGCTGACGCTCCCGAACGTGCAGTTTCTAAACGCGCCACGTACCACTCAGGGAGAGAAACTTAAATTTGCGAATAGCTTTACGTATCCTGGGGGGTGCAGTTGTTCAGATTTTAGAGTTGCACTGTAAGATCTGGCTGATAATCAGTGTCATTGGTGTTCTTGTTGTCACGTTTTATATAGATTGCCTTGACGAATTTCTGGAGGTTTATGCTCCTCGAAACGGTTGTGGTAGGCTAGATGTTAGACCCTTCTCTCTCCACTTTTGTTCTTTTCTTTAAATTATGCATGAACATAAATAAAAGTTGAACAACGGCAAAGCATCAGTGTTGAACACTGATTTTACGCCGTTGATGGTGATTATAATGGGTTTTATATGCGTCTTTTAGCTGGATAGCTCACATCACTTTTGAGGGAGCTTAAGTTCTCGACATGCATTGTGTCTGCCAATGGAGCATGAAGTACGAATATCGAGAGTTCTGTGTGGAAAGGATCTTGTAGATTTCGCAAAGCACTACTTTGTTTATTGTTAATATGCAGGTTGGAATACAGCGCACGTCGGCTAGATAACTGAAAATGAAATGACCTAGCAACTTTCATTCGTATGTTTGGAGGAGATTGTTTGAGAAGTCGATGAACAAACGACTGTGCAAACAAATGGCGCTTCACGGTTGACCAGGTCAGAAAAGACGGTTTGGTAACTCATGCTAAGCATTTGACTTGCCAGGCAGTGGGAAGACAAAGGCTTTTTTCGGAGGTCCGGTATTTATTTTCTGACTCAAAATCTGACTAGCCAGCGGTAGAAGTTTCATTGGATATCCTACCTGGAGCCGATGACTGAATGGTCTGGCCTGCTGGGCCAAGGCGACAGAGAGTTAGTTAATTAGTTGCTTTCTGAATATTTGTTTGACAAAACTCTGTAGGTTCCGTTTGAGCAGCACCAGACTCTGATTGCAAAGGTATTTTGCCCGCATTATATCATGCGCCGGCAGTCACGGCTGACCGTTGGACAGTGAGAATGACCAGTTTTTAGGGCCTACTTTTTCTAACCCGTCCTTCCTCCTGGGAATGCAGCTTTGCTTCCATGAATGTGGACTTACTGGTCGTCTGAAGAAAATGCCTTGCTGCATTCAGACGTATCACAGAGGGCGGTATGACTCCTTGTAGAACGGGATCTAGCTGATGTTGGCCCGACTGCTTCTGTTAGACATTCCTGGCCTTGTTATACTTTCTGGAACGAAGTCAGCGGATAGACCTGTATTTGCGCACCAATATATCAACTATTGCCTCCAGTGCGCAGCCACTTACCCCATCTCTCCAAATCACTGATCACAGAGGGCGGTATGACTCCTTGTAGAACGGGATCTAGCTGATGTTGGCCCGACTGCTTCTGTTAGACATTCCTGGCCTTGTTATACTTTCTGGAACGAAGTCAGCGGATAGACCTGTATTTGCGCACCAATATATCAACTATTGCCTCCAGTGCGCAGCCACTTACCCCATCTCTCCAAATCACTGGTGGACGAAATCGTGGCAGCTACAACCACTGTGTGGTGAGTGCGTGGTTATTACAGCTAATAATGGTGACAATGATTAGAACGAAGTTCTAGCAAGTGTATCCATTATGCTCAATGCAGCAATGAAGTACGATCGTCACGTCAAGTTGGAAGCTTTAGCCGGCTCAGTCTACAGTCATTACCAGAGCTGAACCACCTACCTTCTGATCATCATCACCGCCATCAGATATGGAGAAAACTGCAAATGCTTCACTGCCATGCAACTGTAAGGTCTACGTGATTATATTTTAAGTGCTGAAGTTGGCACTTCGAAACCTATTAAGTTTTCCATAAAGAAGGTGTTTTCGGTCCATTAAGATCCGAAGCAACCTCAGACTCACTTTTTCGGTGCACTGGATCTCAACTTACTGAAAAACCTGGTTACCGTCATGCTCATCCGACAGGATGCAGATTAAACTATTTTCGACACTCATCTAGCCGCGGTAAAAAAGTCATTAAAATTCCAGCTAATTTATCACAGAGATGGTACCGTTCCATGCGGTTGACATGTTCCCCTCGCAATGCAGTCCAGTTGGTTCTTCCTTGTTTGAACTGTTGAGGAGAGCTTTCACCCGAAATTCTCCTAGGGATGTGTCAATGCGCTGGCCTTCGTGTACAGACTCCTCCTCTGCATTCGGAGTCGTCTCATCTCCTGCGCCTATCCACCCTATCTAAAAGTGGTCGCCGCCATGACCAAACCAGCGGTCACCATGCGGGCTACAATCGTTTACAGAATGATGTATTTTTAACGTGGAACTGAACCGAATCCCAGATAAATCCCTCGTTTGTTATTCTTCAACTGAACGCGTTGCACATAGGCCGTCTTACGTTACAATTGGCACGCCATTCGAGATATCCTTGGCGGAGTACTACTCGTAAGTTTGCTGAAAACCTTTTGAAACCTCACCATCGTATCGTACTAATTGAAACACGAGACAGCTTTTGTGCGGCACATTCGTAGAAGGAATGTTCAGATGGTATTTATTAGCATCTTCCTTTGATGTCCAATTGGTTCTTAATTGCGTGTATTTCACAAATAGCAGACAATTTATTTTCAAGCTGAATATAAGATCTGGGTGAACACGGCGACTGTGTCCACATAATGAGCCATGGGAAGGACGGGACTAGTCGCTGATTGTCTAAAGGTTTGCAGCGACGTTAAGAGTGGGGCTTAGTAAAAGCGGCAACTGTTTGGTCATTTTCAAACACACCCAATGGTGAAAACCACAAACTAGCAGTTCTTTTTAGTAGCCCAGCAACGAAACCACTCTTATCCCCGGCCCTATAACACTTGTAAATGTGGATTAGTTCCGACATTTCTCTTCCCTGTAAGCTCTGCTCCTTCAGGACTATAAGATTGATCAACATTTTCTCTAATCCCCCTCAAAGACAAGTTTTTTCTCTATTCTACGTTTTTCTGTCTTTCGGCAAAATACAATAGTATTTTGTGGTCCCCTTGGCTGAAAGTCAACGAAAGTACCGTATGAGATGTGCAGTTTAATGCTAAAAAATATACCCCCCCCTTGACAGTTCCCATACATCGGACGAATCCTGTCCTCTTTGAACTAATGTGGGCTTGGCTACTGTCTTGTGGGCACCAACCTGTTTCATCACCTTCCAAGACAAGGTTTTTGCTGTTGCCGGTTAAGACTAGTCGTTTACCATAATACCTACCTCCAAGGTCATGGCCTCAAACTATGCTAACCCGGAACACAAGTCCACCACTGAGGAACTTTTTCCCCTAGTGTGATTCCCCTTGGACCAAACTACCGGACGAGGTAACTGGTATCCATTGTCTCTGTAACATGTACCCTCCGAATAAGAAAAATACCTGGAAATAATGGTTCGTGGGTTGTTGAATTTTTGTCTGTTGTTGGCCAGCTGGTACCAAAGGTGCTAACAGGGGACAGGGAACGGGCGCGTAATTTGGATTAAACCACACAGTGCACAACAAACACGTGTTTCACAATGTAAATTGGTCAACTTTTGATGGTGAAATCATTAAAACATGCTCCTAATCTGTATATCCTGTGGCTAACAAGGTTGTCCCCCACTGCTCAGACTAATTGAAGGGCCTATGGGAGGTGATCCTTTATGCGTAGGTCACGGAGGCTGACGCACTGGCAAACCGAAAAAAGTTTCCCAGATGGGCGTCACAATTACTGGAAAACTGAGAAAAAAACATAGGACCTGCTTTTGGCAGAGCATCAATCGCATAAGACCTAGAGTGGTTACGACCCGAATACTCGCCACTGAACAACCTACGCAAATATTCCTCCTACCACATCATTCTACGTGACAGCCTCAGGAGCGGTCAGCTATCATCACAGGTCTGATATCACCCGTTCCAATAGGCGACTTCTCAAAACAAGACAGTTTATCATTCATTAACTATGGCGTGGAAGGCGATGATCTCTCGTCTTCGCATAATAATGTGAATGGGCTTGCTCTCAAGGGAAATTTTACGGCAGAGTCAGCCTGGAAATCTAATACTAGTATGTGATTTTGTTCCAGTTTTGTTTTGCGATCTTTCACTTGGGCTTCATCCTGCTGATGTAAACTTTATCAGTCTAGGCATAATCACGTGGTGGCCCCGTGGGAAAAAGCGTATGTTGCTTGAAATGGAAACCAGAGTTTGCGTTCCACCGGAAAACAAGGTGACAATCATCAAGGTGAAAGTGTCGTATCAAATAGGGCCATTTCATCGTTTGCACCTACGCCTACCTTCAATTAATAACAATAGTCATTCGGCTGTAACTCCCTTTAGGCAGGTGACTGCCACGCCCTCCGAAGCATGCACAAGAGCTGAGCTATTGCCGGGTTCCTCAGTCTTAGACAGGAGCAGCCGAGATACAAGGGTCTGTTTCGAACCTTTCGGTCAGTTGCACGGGTATCTAGAGCAGCTACCTTTCATCAGTTGCCATCCGATGAAAAGTGCGTGACTGCACAGTACGAAAACGAGCCCTAGAAATCGAGATGCTGTTTTCCACCATTGTCTTTGTTTACGCGAATATCCTTGTTATTATCTTTCATCTTCAGTTATCGTCCTCTTATTCGAACCCTCGTTTATTGGCAGGGTGCTCCCGTTTTGGTCCTAGCGAACCTTTTTTTAGTAAGATTATGGGCTTCAGAATAGTTCAAGGCCAATCCTATATAGCTGTCAAAACCTGTCAGCAACGTCTAGTTCTCTGTGGAAAATTTTTACGCCCGTTAACACATGTCTGGCAACTTTGGTGCGAGGTATTTTAAATGTCCAAATCATTTCTTGACATATTGGCGACACACGTTGTCGATGTATGCGGATCTGACAAACAGCGTAATTTACAACACGTGGTGTATTTTTCGTGCTCATCTGAAAAATCACCATTTGACAATCAACTTACAATCCCAAAACCACCTAAACCTATCTTCGCGCTGTCTACATATGAACCAAGTATATCCTGTACTGAATAATGGTTAGGTAACGCGTTTGTGAATGTAATACAACTACGATTGACACAGGCACTTCAATGCGATTAAACATGCTTAAAAACCAGAGAGTTTTGGGCGAAAATAAGGAAGAATGCTTTATCCGCACTGGACTACTGAATTGAAGTGCGTCTATGTTTTCGTGGATCTTAATTTATTCTCCGTTTTGTGTCAAATTGAAGCAGTTTTGCAATGTGCTTTAGGGGTTTACAGAAAACCTATACCTCAAAGATAGCCAGCCTACGGCCATTTTGAGCGAAGGATCTAAACCTAGAATGCAGCGAATCTGTCCAAAGAATTTTCTGCCGTTTGCTCATTCAAAAGATGAAACCCATGTAGTTCAGCTTTTCTGTCACTGATTTCGTTTAGTGGTTCGGAGTTATGTCGTTCCACATTGTGTGATTGCTTTGTACTCCGTTAGAAACTTGACGCGTATGATTTGCTGTTTTCCCTTTCATTGAGGTAAACGATGATTTTGATATCATGCTGTATAACGTGAGCGTGAGATTAGTGTTCGAAAACACAATGAGTAAACATACAGCTACACCATTTCAATCGTTCGCGAATATTTAATTGTTTTTTATATGATTCGATGGCACACGTTGAGACTGTTACTGACAGTTTTTAATGGTGTTTTGCCGAATGCAAATTTTTGTCTCTCTCTAGTTTTTCCTCCTCAAAACGCACGAACCATCGTGCATCAAGTGATGCTATGTGTTTCAGTTGATATTATCGGCATGGATGGGGTTTAGAAGGACGTACGTACCCCTCATGGTTTAATATACATGATTTCCAGTCTCTCTGAACAAGTTCATTTTTTGGAGAAGGAACAAAAGCTAAATAGATAACTGGTATATCGTTGAACGGATAAAACAGCAAGTCCAAGGTCGTTCATAATATACGCCGGTCAGTTACACCTGATCTGAGTAATCAGCTAATCAAATGCAGGAATTTACTTAAAACCCATGAAGAATATATGAGTTTCGTGATCTATGGGCTTTTGAACTGTGGAACGATCTAGGATGGCGGCTCTTAACCAGAGGAGGTTGTTTCACCCCTCAGCAGAAGGTCGCGTTCACTTTATTCCCTCACTGAACAGGAAGTGCGCCCTACTCCTGTAATCCAAGCTCTGTTTTGTCGTTGTTGCAACAGAGAGGTCCTGATTTCCTCATGCACAAAATGGTTGCAGGTGACGGGGTAGTAGCCCGTAAGTGATTATGCAGGATCATGGTCACTCTTCGCACCATCTGCTAAAACGTGGTGGTTGTTCAAAATTCTCACCTTTTGGCAATGAAATCAAATCTTTTCGGGGAGGAAGATGATCTAATTGTGTTCACCGTGTAACGGACGGCAGGGAATTAGAGGTGCCAGTTGGCTGCAGCAACTCCATTAGGGGTTTACCAGAACCTGCTTTTTCTGAGATAACTTACTCAAAACGGTAAGAATGGTAAGAACTATCCTCTATGCTCAATTTTTACCAGAAAGTCTATTGATATGGAAATTCAGTCGCAGTATTCTGGTTTCGCTTGCGCGTCACATTTCACTCCTTATCCGGTTTGTTAGTCGACCACTTTGCTCATGCACTCGTTTAGCGAGTTCAATTATACACGCCCATATTTCATTTTAAAAAACTTGAATTGGGAAGGGATGTCTCTTTTTTGGATGGAAGTGCTGCCCAAGTTGGATTCGGTGATACTTCGGAAAGAGATCACCGGTACAGGGCTCCAAAATGTGGCAGTATCTTAGCTCTCGGTAAGTATATTAACCAATATTCAGTATATGATAACGAAACTTAGTGGTGGTGAACCTGAGTACTGGTTTGTCAATGGACTAGGAGCACCTTCAGTCAATTGCTCATGCTTCGAACAACTGAATGAAAATCGATAAAAAAGAAGCTGACCTCCTGTTTCTATGGTGATAGGGTTTGGAGACAATGGGATTAGGCAGACAGCTGGCGCTAAGCCCGGTTCATGCTTGGCTGAGGTAAATCATACTAGGGGAAGCGGTTTGCAATGAATGTTTCGTATAAGGAGAAACTATTTTCTTGGTGGTAGACAGCTATTTGATGATAGTTCTAGTTCACCTGTATGCTAGGTTTTCCATGGAGTGTAGGTTGCCTGCGCTAGCTTTTTCGCTTTTGCTCTGATAACTTTCATGTGAGAAGCCCTCTGAGATATTTTACCCGATCCAACAATGGTGAACTCTAAGCCAGGTATTGCAGATTCGTGTAGTGGGTAATAGTAGTAGTACTAAGGCGGGTAGTTTTCATGTCTAGTTTCCTCACATTCAAACCCTATGGCGGTAGCTTGGGGCTTTGAATTAGCCTCGAAAAGTGAACTGCGAAATGCTGATACCTCTGAACGTTCCCTTCGTACTTTGTGCTGTACTGTCCCTCAGGCCTTAGCCATATCAAGGATTGCTCGTTGTGAACAACTTGTTTGAGGACCTTTGACAAAAAATCCGCCACTTCAACAGCGCCTACTTGTTGGCTTAACACATCAACGCCATTTTCAGCTGGAGTCATTGCTCGTTAGTCGCTTCAGTAATAATTTAGTTAATGTTGCACTTTTCTTGTACACCACCTTTCGTTTTTTTATCACTCTAACAACCCCGAACTTTTCATTCGGTTGATTACTAGCTTTCTGAGACTCAACCTGCTCACCAGAATCATGATCCTGGTCATATCGAACGTACCATCGTTACTGGATCCAACAAAATAAAAGGTAGAGACATTAAGTGAGACATGGACTCCACCAAATGATGCTTAAACGGATGACAGACAAGTACTTTCATAGAATATAGAAATACAATCTGAAAACACTGGGAGGGGGAGAAAATTTGCCGAAAGAAACAGACAAATTTTAAAGTCATGTTTAGTAATGAATTTAAGGCTACTGCCACGAATTTCTTTCAATCTTATTGGATCTTTTTGAGTTGGGTTGTTTAGTCTATCTATTTTTTCACGTTCTATGAAGATTATCCAATAAATCGAAAGAGCAAAAACCATGGTCTATAGTCATTATCACCACAGAATGATTAAAAATTTAGGGTTTCTCAAGATACCAGGTTTCTACCAAGGTCGTCGACTGAAATGCTCGAAACTAAATCGTTTTGGCATAATATCTTCAGTTCCGAAACAGATGTAAGTTTTAAAGGGAGACTCAACTGAATATCTCAGTCACAACATCCATCAACTCAAGTCGCCTTTTTTTAAATTAATTTACAAATGGGTGTTTAACTCCAACTATGTACAATCCCCTGGTCTACTACGAAATAAATTCATTGGTTTAGATCAAGTGACTGTTGACTTGATCACCGAGCTCGGCAGTCTACATACAGGGGTTTTGGTCACCAATTACGGGGATATTATCGGTGTGCGCACTGACACAAGTGGCGTCACACCAAGACAAACCAACAGTGGTTTTCCAATTTTTGGGAGGAATAACTACATTTGTCGGGAGTAAAGACTGCTGCAGTTTGTTCGTCAAGGCATGTCGATTGGCTTACTCTTTTGAAAAGTCGTTTGTTGGATTTTTAAAGAGTTTTCTGAATTCTTTCGGGTCATTTATTTCATCGTGAGGACATGACTACAAAGGCCCGGCAACTTTGATCGATCAGAACACTGGAATTCGTTTTTCCTTTTTTTTTAGATAACTGGACATTAAGTACGTCTGGTTTCAGCATCAATGGATGCTGATATCGTAACTGGCCGACAGCAGTATCACCCAGACTGCACACTGTCCCTCTATTATCCTAATGCCCATTCTACCATTTATATCTGAAGAGAGCCGGCTTTCACATCTGACTTGACCATTTCCAACAATGCAGCCAGTTGAACGGTCAGTTGGGACAACAGGTGATGAGATGTATTGTTTCACAACCTCAGCTTCTTGTTATTTAGCTAACTGGAGAAAACAAAAGCACGGAATAGCAATTGTTCAAGCTGACGCAAGATTCCCCAGTAATCTCAGTAGCAAAAATCGAAGATTCTCAAGTGAAGAGACTAAAGCAAAAAACATGTCAGCTACGCGAAAAACAGCAGTGCAACCCGGACTCTGGTTACGCATGAGCTATTCGGCTGATATTACTCGTGAGCACTGAATGGTTTAAGTGCTTTTGCTGTATTGGTCCTACTTCTCCCTGCGCTCCTCACTTCGGAGCAAAATGCTGCTAGCCATACATTCTCCGTTTTTGCCATTCATCCTTGCTTCGTTAGTTCTCGATAGCCTGTGGGCACACGGAACACAGTAGTTTAGAGCGATGACCCAAGTGTATAGTCCTCAATCAGCACTTTATCTTTGACCTTTCAGTCGATAGGGATAATGTGCAACAACAGTATTCTTTATATTGTTTGAAGGGAACGTTTTTTTATATTTTCCTTGATTTAAAGTTTCCTTTGGTGGAGACATTACAAATTATGTCACAATCCCGGTTGCAGTAGTATTAAAAGTGAAGAGAGACATGACATAAGCGAGTTTAATTTCCCACGACGGAAATTCTGACGAACGTTCACAGAAGTCTGGTTATCCCTTATGTAGTGCCAAAACCCGATTCGTAGTAGTGAACAACTCCTTAGAAAGCCCTTCCATCCGATGGTGAAACCATTAACTCAGGGAGAAGATTGCTGAATAATAAGGTTTGTGTACCAACGATTTGGTGTGGAAAAATTCGCTGATTTTCGCTCACTACATTTAGGTCTACGTTTTTGGATGTTAAAACTATGTTCACAGGTGCGGGTCAATTACGTCGGTCACAAACTACCACCATTTCTTTCATTGTTGCATACTTAGGGAGAATGCGCGAAAGGAGTGCATTAAATCGTGGTGGCCAGGATACTGGCGATGTCAGTGAAAGCACGTCCTCTCTCGAGAATTTGACGAAACAACTTCTTAGTTTCATGTCAGCCGAAAACAAGGACACCTCGGTGACCTCTGGTTCAAGCCTTAGTGGGTTATTGACAAAATATCGACTTGGTCGGGCCAATCGTCTCTCGAGGGAGAAGGCGCGCTCCGAGGAGGATCGTCAGTATGCAGCTAGGGAGGCAACGCTACTTGCTTCGGAAGCTGCATTGGAATCAGCCAGACAGCGAGCATTAGAGAGAAGAAATTTGAAACTGGTAAAGCTACGCGCTCGAATGCAAGCTCGACATGAACAGGTGGAGGCTAGAAAACGAGAACTGGAAGTGGCTCAACGGGTAAGAAGATTACAAAAATGCCACCAATCTTCCGTAGCAACACAAAAATACTCCCGACAGTCACACAAGTTACTACTAAGCAAAACTTGCCGATAAATGTAGAAACTAGTTATCTCACGTGCTAGCTCCACGGCTGAACCGAATGGCTACATAACCTCAGAGCGAAAAACACACGTGTCCAACTCTTGTTTCATATCAGATAGACCGCTCCAACAACTAACCCTAGATTACCAGAACGTGAACCACTTTCCGTTGAGACATTGTCATGGACTACCTTCGGATCAATACTGGCTGAAATCAAGATGACTTCTTACACCATAGAAAAGCTGTTTTCCATTGCTGTTTTTATGGTGGCGCAGAGTAGGGAAGAATATCCAACAACATATTCACCTTTACGATCTGACTCCCTGGGTGCATATTTGACTTATTGGGACAGTAATCCAAGAACAAAAGTCAAATTAAGAACAATGTCAGGATTAACTGTAGCACGCAGATGCCAGATGCTGTTCTTACCCCCTACATACAGGCTCGCTAGTTTTTGGGGTATGAGGGGATTTGAGGTTAGATTTCGTCCTGTAAGCGAAGCTAATCTATGTTGAAAAACCGAGGAGAATTGTACACCTTTTTCATCCTTCATTAGGAACCATCAAAATTGCGCATCTCATGAAACTTCAGGAAACTCGAAAAGCCAGTCAAGAGGTGTGGACAGGTGATGTGGATCCCGTAAATGAAAGATGAGTGGCGCTGTATCCTGCCTACGTGCGAGTTAATCTCACTTTTGACCAGCCGTTCGTGGTCGAACGATTAAGTGTCCACACTACTAGCCGGGAGGTCACGGGTTCGAGACTGTTTGGGGTTTCGTGAGATACGCATTACTGATGATTCACTACTTTATTCGCATTAGTCAGCGAGAACACCATCAGTACGTTCATTCAATTGGCGACTGATTTACCCGTCATCATACCACCCGCTTAGTTCTGCTCCCGCTACCGTATGTAAACGGTGTGTCACATGTTAGGAGGAGCTCCAAGTTACTGACGCCAACTGAAAACTAACGACGGAAAATTAGCCCATCAGGCTAAGCATGAGGCTTTTCGTAATATCCATTTCTGACTTCATCCTAGCCGTCTCATTTGGCCTTCCTCATTCAAAGTGCTTTATTTCGTACACCTACCCGGACATCATTCTCCGCTAGGTCTTCCAGAATCTAATCTTAAGAATAAGCCACTAAATGTCACTTGCATCAGCGACTGTTACAAATCTTATGAAGCAGATAGAAAAGCCCGAACAATCGCAATACTGACCAGGTTTGATCGAACTGGAAGACCATGCAAGACTCAATGAAATAATCGAAATTAGTCGTACGAAGCTTTTGTGCTGCTATTTCCGGTACTGGTAGAGCCCATGTTAAAATCTTCTCTCTAGCAGTCACTATTATGGAAAGACTCTAGTTTACTCTTGCTCAAACAGTGTATTCCAGTCAGTTTGTGTTATGTTTTGCAATTGTGGATATCCAATGACAAAGCCATGGCGTGGATGGCCTTCTTGACATTGGGCAACAGATTGGCTGCCTGATTAAGCAAAATGACCGTTATGGTTAACACTGAATCACTTTTGAAGTAACTCACATATTCTCTTTTGTCTTTAGATGCGGATATTTGATATATTAGAACGGCACAACAATGGAGCAATAAAGCTGGGTGATCTGGTTGCTTGCGGGTTACGAACAAGCTCGGCAAGGTTGAATGAAATGAGTTCACTCGTGTGGAATTATCATTTGAATACTAACCAGAGTCGGAACGCGGAAATTCGTCGCCCGGTCATCCCCTTTGGCTCCACAACCCCACGTCTTGTTTGTCTTACAACTCGGGAAATGCTATCTGCTCGATTTGCAAACGTTAACAATGCGAACGTTGCGATGTTTCCGCAAAAGCGTAGGGCGCCTACCAGTACATCTGTCTCATCCCGTACGGTTGTACCGTTGAAAGATGGCCTGAAACGGCCACTAGAGCGGAAGGCGATACCCACCAGTACTCTGAGGAACGGCGATGTCACAGTCAGTTACAAAAACATCGGAAAAGCATCAAGAACAACTCGGAGCCTAACGGAAGGATCTCGTTCGGAATGTCACTCGGATAAGGGTCGAATATATCGGAGTTTCTATACCCCGGCCACAAAAGGTGATATGCATTGTGTTTCCACGCACCTGTATCAAACCACAAGATTGATCCAATACTTGCTTCATATTATTTCATGAGCAACCTGTGAAGATTATGCACGGTTATTGAGAGTCTAAGTAGAATCAATGTTTTTATTACGAAGACTTAGCATCCAATCTTTTTGCGAACTACTCCAGACTTTTTCTATGGAATCAGACGATTCCGTCAGAAATCTTCCCTACCTCAATGTAAGTGTGAGGAAACAGAGTGTCCGAGGTGGAACGACCGCTAAACACGGTTATCGTCGATGACCTACTACACTTTGGACTTTGAAATTTCCGAGTTAGACAAACATGTAATAGTTTTTGACAACCGAAAGCGGCTATTCGCCTGGTTAACGCTTGCACTAGTTTAAGGTACGGCTCGTGGCGACTGCTCAAGAGTGAACAGCGGGAACGTTGTTCTGTTAATCTCAGTTTCTTTGGAAATACAATCAATAAACATCATTGTATGAGTAGTACTCTGTACGTTTCGGATCAGTGTCGCTATGATATATGTACCTCTCCCTTGTTATCTGAGCCGCGCTTGTGAGTATCGAATGATGGTTCAGAAATGTTTTATGAAAGATAATATAACCTTTCATTGCTTGGAAAGTCGTGTCTAAATCGTGGAGGAAAATATGCCAAAGGCACCTGTTGGATGCCTCGATAATAGCTTTGCCTTTGGTACCGATAAGATGCGGAGCCCATCTGATTATTTTTCTTATGACTGTTGTGTGATGAGCTCACGGGGAGCACATCACCGGTTGCCAGTGTCTTCCGTGTAGGGTTGTGACGGCTTTAGGAAGAGGTTTCTAGTTCCAAGGATACCACAAGCCAACGGCTTTTGTATGATAGATGCTATGATGAACTGACTGTTCGTGAAAAAGCACATTTCTTTATCAAATGTGCGTGCATATAATCCCAAGCATTGCCAGCCAGTATCAGCCAAGCACGCTCGTCCCCCTCACGCATTCACGTGGTTTCAATTAGGTCAAAACAGCTCGTCGGGTCGAGATTTTATGGAAGCACTTGTTTCAGATCACATTGGTATACTAAGAAACACTGAGCTCGCCAATTTACCTAGGACGGGCAGTATTACGTACCGTTTAGTGATGATAATTAATAACAGTGGAAAACTTCCTTTGTAGCTAATCTATGTATCAAAAACAATGAAATACTGACAATCGTTCGGGGCTGCAATCTTTCCCGAAAGGGGCTAAGTTGAAAGCTTCAGGATCAGTAGGAAGTACAGTATGACGATTTATCACGGAACCCGTACCAGAAACAGATTAGCCCAAACTGTCAACTCTGGTGACTAAAAATCCATCTGATATAACAGAGTATGGTGATATGCCATAGAGTGGGAGAACGTACCGTGAAAACCGCTTGCTTCTCTATATGGACGTTTTGTTTTTGCACTTCTATAAGCAAGAAGTTCCGTGGAAATAAATTCTACAGGCATGTGTTGTCCATATTCTTGAACGAAAGCGGAATTCTGCAGAACGTAGCAGATTAGCACAACTCTTCAGCTAACCATTACCTCATGCCAAGATTGCGGGATTTTTGAACTCGATGAGCTTGCTTCTTCATAAGCCCTAAATCAGTTTTGGTTAAGCAGTCACTTTGTAGTTTTATTTCATACTTCTGTTTAGTGGAGCTTTCTGTGGAAGTATTTAACTTGAGACGCCTTTTACTTTTCTGCTCAGGTATACGAGACCGACCCGTGGTCCCAAAAGTCAGTAAGGAGAACAATAAAGCCCACCACGCAAGTCGGCCAGTTTTTTCCGCCATTTTGAAACTATCGTATCACTTCAACATAGCGGGCCCCTATATTGTCGAAGTTTCTGCTAGTTACCTGGCTGTTTTGTGTAGGGAAATGGTACATAAAGGTTTTGATCAGTGGTCTGTCTGCCATTTCTGTGTGGCTCCGTGGACCACGTAAACATTAGATTTTACTTGTAGTTTGCCCGGAAAAGTGAGAGTCGGTTAGGATGGCGTAATACCGCGTAAATTCTCGTATTCAATTGTGGATAGTATTTAACATCCGACGCACAACGCAACTGCCCTCTTACGTTTTTCTACAAACAAGGACGTTATCGGTGAATACGAACCTTTTTAGGCGTTATTATTCCCTATCACTATTTCATCAGAGAAAATATCGCTTGTTATCTTCCGCATGTTTTAGGCCATTTTTACGTCATCTGTAATGATGAAATTACAGTTTTCTAGTCATTTCCACGAGTTTCTTCGTTTGAGTTCTTTCCACTGGAGTCACATACGTCTTTCCGGTCGTTTGGTTGTATATTTCTGCTGACAGGAAGACATACATCGCTGTGCGCAAAGTTCCTTACCCTTTCATCACAGTGGCCCTAGTGATTTCGTTCACAGTAAAAGTAAAAATGAATGCAAAACATGGGAAGGTGGGTGGTAGTAAAAGAAATGCATGTAGACAGTCACGTGAACGACTTCACTTCGATCTGTATAACTTTTCACGAAGGTGCATTGACGCATTTATTTTTTGAATGAAAGCTAGTTTGAGTGACGGAAGGCCAGTATCGGCGGAGTGAAAATTCGAGGGCGCAGCACAATGGATTATTCATTTTTGGACGACTAACAAGTGTACACTCACAAGGAAAGGTTAGAGCAATTCGAATGACAATAAATTTTGACGGTTGCTCCGTTAGAGATGCAGCTTGCTTAGTTGTTTTGCGGATGCTCTGATTGATTGCTAGTCCCACCATGAGATATCTCTCGAAATCGACCCGATAGATGGACATCGGAAATTTTGTGTCAGTCGACATCTCAGTGGATTCACTAAATGCCAGTAGGTTGCTTCTGGCCTGACCACTTTACCTTAACATATATTCTCGGAAATCATGCCACTGACAATCACAAACTAGAGCGCTTTTAGTCTGCCGTACTTATCGTCCTCAAAAATAAAAAACACTACAAATTCGACACTTCATCTCATCTGGATATCCTGTATGTAGAAGGAGTAGATGGCCGTTTCGTATGGTTGTTGGAGGATACTGAAACGCTGGGAACGTTATATTGCTTTCACACAATTCATTGGAACGTCTCATCCATTGGTGGGTTCAATTTTGTGCCTCACCACTATCTAAGACAAACCTTACATCAAGAAATTGATAGAAAATGATAAAGTTGCACAACGATTCAGCAAGCCACAACACCTGGTCAGCACCAGACATAGACATTCGGAAGTTTAAGAAAGCCTTCAATATTTACCAGTGTCTTACGCTCTAGTGTGTCTCGGAAGGAAATGCACCAGATGTCAGTAAGTAGTGTACGAAAGGATGTTTACCCTAGTATACTCGCAATTCCAGATGATGGAGAGTCTTGTAAATAATTTGGAAGATTACAACTCAGACAGGGTCTCAAAGTTCCTAACAAGTACAACTTATCATATTTAACCCTATGGAGATCGGGGTATTCTATGTAGGCTCCGGCAACTTCGCGGTGTCCCAGTTCTCGTCCGCGTAAACAGCTGATTTTGAATATTTGTATCGCTATTCAAAAAGATAAGAGGGTTGATAGCAGCTCAGTAGTTATATATTAAGTTTTTCATCTTGAAAATAGCTTATCCGACGTCCCTGTTCAGGCTTTTTTCTTACTATCGCGTTTCAGCAGTAAGCAGTACAATGCGAACTTGTCGAATCGAAAAATAAAAACAGTTGAGGTCACACACTACTCATAAAGTCAAAGAAGACTTCTTTATGTGCTGGGCCCCAAGAAGAGCAAAACCAGTCAGCAATGTATTGCGATAATGGCGTATCGTAGCAGCTGAAAAATGAGGTGGCATGGTGTGGTGCATTCTGTTGAAGCAGAACATCGTTGACGAGAGACCCAGTTAGGTTTGCCGTCAAACTCATATGCAAATGAATGTATTTTGCTAAAAAGACAGTAATGACTGTAGTTGGTTTAACCAACAGGGAGAAGACGATCATAGTGGTTAACAAACTACATGATCAACGCAAACAAATTTTATCTATTTGCTGCGATCCAGCGACATCTACATGTTGTGGTAGCTTGCTTTTTTGGCGCGATCTGGGTTGAATTTCGACGTGATTTGAAAATATCCAGATGAGGCGCCTTTTATATTCGCAGTGGTAATGATAAGATAGAAGATCAGTTACTCACAGCCTAACAAAACGTAATTATGATTCAAAACCGTCATTATCCTCTTGACTATGAGTGTTCATCTACGGTAAGATAGGGTGTACTACGGAATGGTCTACTGAAAATACATCAAAGGCATTCAGTCGACCCTGAATTCGGTACGTCTCGTTTCGACTTGCTTGAAACGGTGAAGCTAAAGTTGATAAACTGTTTTTTTTTTGAGGAAGATATTGGTGATGGTGACGAATTGATATCCTTGATGTAACACGTGGCGTAGATGGGAGTGGTTCTTTCATATCAGAACTTGGCTTTCATTTCCTAACTTTTAGAAGAGACGGAAATAGTGTTTTCCAGATGGTATTCTTTTGTTCGTTATAAACTTCATCTTCACAGAAGGAACAGACTTCTAACGCTGATATCCTCTTTAGAAATTATACATTTCGGAGGTCAAAAACACAACCGAATTCTTTTTCTCTCGGAAATGGCTCATCTGGAAGTCTTTGAATAAAAAGACCTCTAGGCGCAACAAGGACACTCTGGATAGACAGAGGTCCGTTAACGGGGAAATTCCACCTAGACGAGATTAGCAACAGCACCTGGTTCTTTAATCTTTACCTCACACTGCAGAATATCAAACTGCCAGTCTTGTGGTCGTGACCAAGTAGCTTCACTTAAATTATTCACATCCGATCATGACGGCGTTAAATTCACAGTCGACTGCCTTGTCACCGTAATTTTTCGTGACTGGTGCAGGCCATCATAGTTGGACTTGGGTTCTTATAAATACGGGACTTTATGGTTAGTGCACTGTATCCAAACGTTCCAGTACCAGAATAGATACTGTTATAGATAAAACTTGGAACTTTACGTGACAAGTCGTGCGTGGCAGTGCCCCAAAAGGAAGTAAAGAAGAAAGTGATCCTGTTGATATGTAAAATGTTTAAAATCGGAATAGCATATTTCAGAGGTTTCAATCAGGCTCAGACTACACTCAAATGTTGGGATGAATTAGGATACCTCACAACTGCCAAGCGATTTGCGTGTACAAAACACTAATACTCCTTGACTAGCACTGCTTTTGTACGAATTTATGCAAATGATTGTCTTCTGGCTATCAGGTTAGTGTGTATTCTGTGGAACTGGTGTAACGGGCAAATTGAACATTCGAATGCTACTCAATGGTGCACATACCAGGGAATTCGGTATCACTAGCTAGGGCCCCGAATCATTGATCAGGCAAATCTCACCAAGAAAATAACGTTTTGTACCCCATTGGTGTTCCTCTTGTTGAGCGATTTTACTGCAACCGTCTCGGGAAAAATGACAGACAGCATTTGTGTTTAAGAGGCCTCAACGAACATGAGATGCGTTGTCTCAATAAGAAGGTCACTGAGATCTATTGGAAAACATAATCTGAAAGAATCACGACCATAGATACATTCCTTGTTTACGGTTCTCCGAACTACGGTGTTTCGACTTCGCGATGTCATTCTGTTAACTACAATTTGAACTGTCTAATTACCCGTGGTAGACGATAAAGGGTCTGATATTTTCTTAGGTTTACTCAGCCTATAAATCACGCCTGTATTCGCAGTCTTATTTGATTAAGGACAGATTTTTTATTCTGCTTACTGCTCTCCTAACCAAACAAAGCTCCAGATGGGAAGTATGTATGCTTTGCAGAGGGTTGAAAACAGCGTCTTCAGGAGCAGTGAGCTTTTTTCCCAAATTGTGATATTCTCCATACGGTGCTAGCACTATTCCCAAACTGTGCATTGACATTCTCATTCTTTAACCTTTCAGTTGTTAAGACTGCCGTCAGGTGCTAAAAGCTGGCAGTATGTGGACTCCATTTTGGTGGTGTGTTGAAATTTTGGTAGCTCTGCAGAGTTTATTGGTTGTTGATCAGGTGGCTGTTGATCCGTTCGCCAAGCTGGGCAATTGGCTTGAAAACGTCTCGACAGATAGCCTTCGAATGCTATATAAACGTACACAGGTAAGGAAGAAGTACCCACATAACTGCGCACTGATGATGTCTCCTCGTATGGTGACGAAACGTTTGCAAGCCAATTGCCAAGCTCGGTGAACAGATCAACAGCTACCTCATCAACAACCAGTCGACTCCATTTTACTTGTTTATAGTTTTATGGTGAACCGCGAAATGTTGTAAATGACGTAGGATGAAAAGGCGTTATACGGATTGCGACCATATCCATGATCACTGAGGTGACGCAGTTGTCACAACATTAATAAGGAATCAGAAGTTCCCCACTGGCACACTACTCTCGGGGTGACTTGCCTAAATTTACTTAGATGTGGTACCTCGGTGATTATCCGTATTTTTTATCCTCAAAAAATTTTCACCCTTTTTCAGAGATCCCGCATGCTTGTTGTGGAATAACCCACGGTGCCTGTAAAACGATCCGTCAGTTTGAAGCCTTGGTGTCAACTTGAATGTATATAACGCCAGCACTGGGTTACCAAAAAGCAGTCCGATGGGTTCACGACTTTGATTTGCTTCAGTTAAACTCGAGAATAATACGGCTTACTGGTATGGCCTTTATAGTGACAGCAAGCGCTAAATCCTGAACGTTGATAACCTTTTTCCGTACTCGGTCACTCGTTTTGGCTCTTTAATATGGGTAAACACTGGAATTTCAACTAGCTTATCACAGCAGATTTCTCTTGATCATCAGCCATGATTTCATCCAGTCTTCAGGTCACAGCGTACCCAGGCAGACACTCATATTAAAAACGCACTTGGAACAGGTGGATCCATCAACAAACTCTAAAACGAAAGCAAAATGTAACAAAGAATCGATTCAAGAAACTATCCTCGCCAAACTACCGAGAGTGTGCAGCACCAATCGTCCAACAGGATCGTCGACCAGAATGACGCAGTCAGCAATACAATCAAGTTCTCTGAGAGATTCTGCGCGTAAGGATATCATCCCTATCACAAAGAAGGCATTAAGCGCCACACTCAGAATGACGCACCATAAGGATATGCAACAGAACGTGACGACCTTGAGCTGTGGTGATACCGGGGAGACGTTTCGTAACAAAATACGGGTACAGTGTGAGAAAACGGGAAAACGTATCAACAGAACTATGATTGGGCGAAAGGCTCGCAGGTAGGTTTGTCAGATTACTTTTCTTTTGAGTGTTTCATGTGTATACGGGTAAATTCATCAAACAGTACCGTCCAGCCGACGGAGAAACAACAGTGCTGTTATGTCGAGAACATGTGGCGTTTTTATGGGTAGTTTCCATCAACCAACTACTTTGTGGCTCTCGATCAAGTATCAAGAACTCTATGTGTTTACACTCCGCTGGAGTGACCACCGTGATAACGACCGATTCTAGTGATCCACTGAAATGTTCTCTCCGTTGGACTCAACTGCATTCGACCACATCTCCATTTGAAGTCATAGGTGTTGGATCAATGGAGAACAGGGAATTTTTTCGTCACCTTGTACTCGTTTCCCTGTAAGTGGATTGGAGGCAACTAACTATTCGTTTCACATATCAAGATTCTACAAAACAAATGGTAGAATAAAGTTAGGGGAATTAAAACAACATTCTGTCCGCAGTCGGTGGACTTGAGATTCACATAGAACTGCTGAACCTGCTGAACATGAATGCAACTTATGCAGAACTGAGACCGCGGTGGGATTTTTATGATTGATAACCTGCATGGTGAGGGACTGCAGCAGGGCACTGCAATTCAACGCAATGAAGAGTGAGTCCTAGATATC
This sequence comes from Opisthorchis viverrini, assembly GCF_000715545.1. NCBI lineage: Eukaryota > Metazoa > Platyhelminthes > Trematoda > Opisthorchiida > Opisthorchiidae > Opisthorchis > Opisthorchis viverrini. The sequence continues at coordinate 25,835 of NW_008751920.1, read as the reverse complement.
CCCCAGTAACCGAATAAGAGTATTTAAAATTGGGTAACGCCTTTGCCTGCATCACAACAAGCCTATTATACCTTGCTCTATCTTACTAAACACGCACATTGTTTGTGTTCAGTCTCCCACTAGACTGTCAAACTGTTTCATCCAAAAAACGTTTCTTAGCGACACGTAAGAAGCATATCCATATTTGGAATTCAAAATTCATTTGATGGAGGTTGACTATGTTGAATAAGGCCACATGGATCGAACTAGATGTAATACCAGGATAAGATGTTTTTGGCAACAAACGTTTAAGAATTTAGGCCATCACTGTTTTCGTCACTTGAGCTTGGAGCGCTTGAAAAGTATCCTTGCTAAAGCTAGGTTAGGCTGCTTTCAATTTTTCCTAAAATGTCATCACAACCACGCCTAAAGGCCTGTCTTCTCGCGGCAGGCGTTTAAAACTGCATTTATCGCATTCGATTTCATCGCAGTTCCAGGGTGATTTTTACCGAGGACTGTTCCCAGTGCTAATCCTTTTTCCTCACACTATGCTACGTGGTTTATAGATTCATGTGGTCGTCCTATGCAGAAAATTCAGATAGATGTGGGTCACTAATCGAACCCCAGCGTGAAGTTTCAATCGCGCCTGCCTAAGCTTAAGCAACCTCTTACTACCGAGGTCTTCGTGCCTATTTCCGGTTTGACGATAGTTGTGTAGAACCAAGCAGTCTACTGAGTGTTTTTTGTTGACATTTCAATTATTACCTTCCTAACCATGTATATCTATACTGCGTGGATCATTGGAACTTAACCAAATGAACCTCGAGTTCAACCTTCTCTAACCCGACCAAAAAGGCGGTGGTGTTTTCTCAATATTTAGTACTCAGTGACTTCTGAATGTGTGAGATTTCACTTATCATTCACTCATTCGAAAACCATTCCTCAGTGTGCCAGCTCAAACAACTCACGAAGTACTGGAAGAACTGGCTGGCATGTTGGTGGAAGAAGCATGGCAAAGCGCAGTAAATGCCATTGGAAAAGAAACTATTCAGTCATTGAAACGAATCCAGGAAGACACTAGTTATTTGCCGGTTACGATCCGTAGCAGCCCGTCTGTCCAAGTCGGCGGGAAGAAGGCAGGCCTGGTTCCACCAACCGTGATACTACATACCGAAACAATGGGAGGTTCCGTGCTTGAGAACCTAACCAAGGACATGGAAACCCCGCAACAGTCGGTAAGTGAAGTTTCTACTCCATTGTTATTGTTAAGTTTTACCATGTACATGTCTCGCTTCTTATTTATTCATGAGACAAAGTCCTTGTGCAGTAGTAGTTTGTCGGGGGATAGAAAAATCATCCCCGACTGGAATTTTTTCGTTGGTATTATTTGTGCAGATTTCTTAGATGTGTAACGGAATATTTTCTCCTTCTAGAGTGATGTTACCACATTTAAAATTCTGAAACATTCACTGCAACACATACTTGTCGTGTGCATGCTTGAGGAATAATTTTTTCAAGCGGGACCTTAATCCGGAGTCTACAAATTCAGATTTTCTCACAGTTCTTTTGCTTGTCTCGTCATACACACTTCCAGTGGAATATCTTCTGACGTCCGTTCTTGCATCCGGTGATACTTATGCCCCCTCACCAACTTCCCCGAGTCTGAGTCCTGATTATTTGGAATCAATGCTGGAAATGACATTTTACCGTTCACGATAAGAACGAGCCTCCAGCTAACGTGTGGTAAAAATATCAAGAATAAGATAGATGTTCAGTAGATGAGATTGTAAGTAAATAGACAAGTAATTAATAATAATAATAACAACAACAATAATAATAATAAATGGTAAGGACGGTTGGTATGTGGGTGGGGCCGAAAGCTGTGGCAAACGTGTCAACGTGACATGCAAAGTGATAATGATGTTTCTGGAAGTTTGATTGGATAGACCAATGGCAACAGCTTTTCACCACGTTGAGTCCACTGTAAGCGAATGTAAGCAAGGCGGGGTTGAATATAATTTAAATCTTCACAAGCCGCGAGAAAAATTGCGTTATACACGGCCTCGGAATAATGATCGTGGATGAGACTTATTTCGGACTGTCAAATTTATCACAGAGTAGTAGGCGAAAAAGGGCAATCTATGCCACATGCCTACTGATGTTCCTGTGAGAATGAAGTATTTATTGAAATCCGAGAACTTTGTCTGACGGATGGTGTCCACCATGAGAGAGCCCTCCTCTGCAGTTCCGGTCCACAAACATTAACAACCGATTCTGTTTACTTTTAGTTGAATGGGACCTGTGCAACCTTATGAATCATCTGAAATTATGCATTATAATTGCAAAAGTTTTCTGGGCATCAACCACTTTCAACGAGGACATCGCCCTTTCGATCACATTGCATTCGGCCGAAAAAATGATCCCCAAGAGATGCGTTGTTGAGAATAACCGAACGCGCAAACATATTTCGTTGCATGAGTAACGAATGCAGTCGTTTCGTTGAGATTCGATTATCTGTAAAAGTGCGAAGCAGCCAGTGGAGCAAACAGAACGACCGTTTTTTCTAGAACAGAGATAACTTTCAGTTTATCAAGCATGGCTTTTCGTCTGAAGAAAGACCGCTATTAAAGCCTGTCTTTAGTTGCGGACCCTGCGAAATAATCAGTTATCTCATTCAAAGGAGAATTTACGCCGCATGGATAATGGACTATATGAATCAATCTTGCGCATTTGTAGAGATGTCGATCTGATATGAGGCCAACCCGGGGCTAGCTAAACCTTGGTTTCGACAAACCTCTGAATATACAGAGGTAAATGATCAACCGAACTCACTCGATGATCTCTTCAAAAACGATGTTAAATAGTCAGTCAATATTGGTCGAACATTAACATTTTTCTGAGCTGTATACTGGTCTCAATGTAACGGAAGGACTTCTCTACGTACACCTTCTGTATAATACAACAAATGGTCAAAACAAACGGCGATGGAACTAACTTTATTAAACTTTACGAGGCTTCCTGCAAGTTGTTGTCTCAGTCGTGCAGCGCTGTGCAGATATGAAAGTCTCCAAATTGTCGACTCGATGTAAACAATGTAAGATTAGGAATATGTTTCATTACTCTCTTGACGAAGGCTGTTTCAATTTATCGATGGAACAGACCATCTCTATTTTTTATTATGTCGAGCTAGATAATGAACACAAGTTGCCAGCATTCACATATTTGCGCCGACTCCGGTTCTTCCTGCTCATTCAAAGTTTTGTACAGCGACTGATTATGCAACGAGTGTCGACATCTGCTGCGGCGCAAAACTAAGAGATCCACGTACATTATTGGTGACTTGCAATTTATTCACAAGGTTAGATCCTTTGGAGACCTTGAAGAGAGGTTGCTCCCTTGAGGAGTTCATAACCCCATTTAGAGGCAGCTGCAGTTTACTAGGCGATTCTCTTAATGAGCGGATGTTCCCAATAAGAGTTGTACGTCCTCCCCCGTAGTGACCTTGCTTGGGGACAATAATCAAATGGTTCACAGCAGTCGTGGATCGAATTGGTTACAGCCTAATATTTATCAAATGTGCAAACAATGCGCCGTTTTTACAAATTCGAAAGCATTGGTATGGAATTGGAAAAGTAATATCCTCTAGAATGAGCTAAGAATATTGATGGTAAGCGTAGAAATTTACTTGAATCGATTGATCGCCCGTCTACATAATCAGCTGAATACTGACAATTCAGAATGATTTAGCTTAACAGCCATACTTGCGGACCGGATAACTACCAAGCTATGGACTTGAATTTCACTGAATTTTCTAACAAAACGAAGGTCTGATCTCGGAAATCTAGGCGATACGAGCGCTTTAGTGTTTATTCGGACTCATTAGGCAAGCATAGACGGCAGTAGTTGGGATGCTGAAAGTGCGTGCACTGTCCAGTGCCTCTGAGCAGATTTTCGATACGTAGCGATACTATCGTCAACAGTATTTATCTTAACCTCTTTTCGGCTTTTAATGTATTCCGTCTGTTTCAAGATGAAGCTTCCGGATCCTCCAAACAACACGGTGGAGCCTGATGTACAAGTAATCACGACCTTCAGCAAGCAAGAAATTGCTGAAAGAGAAGAACGCAAAAGACGCCTTGAGTTAGTCATGTTGCGCCTCAAAAACGTGCGCAAAGCTACAGACTGCATGAGAGCAACCGCGAAGTGTTCAGAATCCTTGCAAAGTTTATTGCCAATAAATAGCAAAAGCGAAATCACCAGCCGGTCACAACAGGCATCACCCACTTATTCCCCATTCGGTTCGGTGGACGACCACAGCATCCTCGTTCGACCCAATTCGTCGGCTTCCATCTCGTTCGACCAACCTGTTCCGCTCTGTGGATCGTTAGGTAATTTGTCATCCACCGGTCAAACTGCGGTTGCTGGACCAAGTGAACAAACAGTGATCCAGACTAATGTGTCCCTTCCACCTGCTACAGTACCATCATCCTTGTCAAACAGAACCACTGTAGTCGCAAACCTACTGGCTTCAGGCCGTCTGGCCGCCACAAGTCGTGCAGCCACTGTTTTGTTAAACATGGCTCCCCATCGTTCTTTAGCTGACAAAAGGCGGGACGTTTTGTCGAGCACGACTGTTGAAGCAAAGGGTAGGTCGACCTTTTGATCGATGTTGCGGTACTATTTTTCTTTTCCTTCATGACGGTCCGCTCTACAGCTCGACCAACTTTCCGCTCCATGCACGACTTTCTAGGTTTTAGTACAAGGACAATCTCCGAGACAGCGCCCGTCCCTCATCTTCCATGGAATCCAACTTTTATACGTGTGAGTAATAAAGACCAACGGGTACCGATAACACAATTTGGGATACTTTTTGTTCATATACGAATAAGGACTTGGCACCCTAGGGAAACGTAGGTACGGATAAATAGATAGATAACCAGTAACGCGCACAGTGTTACATATTACACCCTAGCTTTTACGAGTTCGTCAATACCCAGGGCATGAATGATTTCTCTTGAAACTACGCTGAGGCATCTCAGTAAACAAGCATGTCTTTTGCAATTCGATTGTATCAAGAATACAGTCATAACAAGAAGGACTGTTACAAAGATAGGGCTGCAGTGAGAAAGCAGCTGTAAACACGATCCCCAGTGTGTACCCAGATGGGCAGGCTCAGCCCCTGGATATGTCTGCGCGCTGGATGTGATTTTGACAGGTCAAACAGCACAGTTGGTCAGCAATGTTCAGCAGTTGCGCTCTAGGTAATACACGTCTCAACTCGTGGTTCACGAACTAGTTTGATTGCGGTCAAAGCTGCTGTAGTTGATGTCTAGCTGTGAAGTCAGTCCTTTCTTGTCGTTGTGTGGTTTATCAGTGGTGTGTGACAAAGTTGTAATCCAACAGAACAGGTCGTTTTAACCCCCATTCAGACATGAGATGCTGTGTGGATTTATTTATTCAGTAGTTTGGATGCGAGATTGGTGGGGAAAGTTTCCTATGTGAAGGACAATCTGAAGACGTGAATCAGGGATCTAGAAGTGTTCTGATACCCAAGCAAACCTTATCTGTCAAGCATTTTCTGATCAGGCTGCCAAAAAATCCATATATATAGTCTGTATATTATATGTACAAATATATACAAGCCTATGCGTCAAAAACGCGTTTAAAGTTGATATCCAAATTGCTCGCTGAGCTTTATACTTTCGTATATATATACTTTCGTATATGTATACTTTCGTATATAAATACTTTCGTACATATTCACACTTGTTCTCGTATATTACACAATCCATGCGTACCCTGTATATTCAGGTAGTACTCTAATCGCTGTATCCAATAGTCCGAACCATAAGGTGCGGCTGCCCGGACGCACTGAACATTGATGTCTCTTTTAAAAAACAATTGTGATTTTGGTTTTCGTGTTTGAAGTTGCCAATGAGAGTGCAGAAATAGAAAATCTTGACAGGATTCGGACTATTTCTTGGTGTGCTGTTAAGGTACCTCAAGGTATTTGCCACCCTTTCAAGTGCTTAGGTCAGTAACTTTACATTGATCCCTTTAGCACCCTATAAAGACAAAGTAGGAAGGAAAAGTTAGGGTTTCAGATGCAGGCTGATTGGCGTATCGATCTTGTCGTGAGCGGTACCAAGCACACGGTGCACACCGAGTATTTCCGAAAACCGCCTCTCACGATGCAGTTTCTCAGAAATGATGTGTTTGTAATCAGAATCGGGTTCGTATTACCCATATCTGATGGATACGGGCAAGAACGATTCAAACGGCACACAACGGCCTTGAGGTAGTGTTCATCCGATATGTGTATACCAAACGTTACAATCCGGCAACCCGATGAACAAATTGACGCATTTTTTCCCGCTGCACTCCTCCCTACCTGTCACTTCTGAGCAGGTGAGCAGATGTTTGGGTTGATTTTTATTCACTACACATGGTGCTTATTCCTGTGACCTATGATTTGCATACCGGTTGAGTGAAGTTACTTGAGCTATCGATCCCCTGTTGATCATACCCCAGAAACAAGTGAGCAATCGCCTCATGCCCTCTTACAAGACAAGACCATAACATAAAGGCGCTCTAGTATTGTGTTCTGACTTCCGACGCCGTACACACCAACACTGTGTGAAAAACAACTTTGCCTCCGAGGAGAGAAATCTCGGCCAGTGGAAAGGGACAAGAACGTTAGGGAAATGGCGCTTTCCTAAAGCGGTCTCGGACGACGTGCAGCGAGTAATTCACAGAATTGAGAAACTCCCGTAAACATTTTGAATGGTACGTGTGCTGGTCTCAGACAACCAGGTGGACTCAAATTAGGCGAGTTGAAGTTGGAGGAAATAGAGAAGAAGCAAAGTTGTCTTTCCATTGAGAAAATTTAGCAGTGGCATTTGGGGGGTAACACGAAAAGTAGTCAACAACGGACCCATTTAAATTGCAGTAGTTTCATTCTAAATTTGATCTCTGGAACAGGAATTTATTTGTCCGTTACTAAGGGACCATCTAGTTGTCCACAGCAATGATCCTGTACGGTCAAGCAAAAAGTATTTTCGTAGTCGGCAAACATACACTCATGTTTTATGTCCATATGGATGGGACAAAAAGCAAATGACCTGTCAAGAAGGGGAACTGGCAACTTGAAGATGCCCAGCAAAAGGATTGGGTACTCTAGCCTAAGGGCAAATACACGCGTTGTCCTGGATCCAACATGTAAGGTACTGAACAATGCAGTCAGAAGATCTCACCAACCACAACATACTGTGTGATTCTTCTGGCGATATTTTATCCCAATGGAAGCAGTTTGATGTGTACACATGGAGAAGACCATAATTTTGCCCTCTACTTGGCTTCAGCTATCGGAGTATTCGGAATCTAGCGAGGATGACAGATCCATAATTGTGGAGCATACAAAAACTACCGGTTGGATCATCTCAAGGATTTACGACCTCCGCAGAATGCACGACCATGTTCTCTCTATGCTTAAAATTGCAGTATCATGCCAGGGCTCAGCAAATAGCGAAAATAGCTGAGCCAGTGAAAAATAACTTGCAATATTCGTGAAATACTTGTTAAGAACGGATAATACTTTAGAGGAGCTGCTTAGCTATCTATTTGTCTCGTTCCTGAGAACATGCCTGTCTCCAAGGGACCGAAACTGATAAGTGGTTGCCTATCGCTTCTGATCAATCTCCTAACAAGTTGTGATGACAAGCGAATTCTGAGATAAACTTTGTTGCGTTGAAGGATGTGAAAAACAGAGGACTGGAAATCTGATACCACGTCAATGTCGGACTAGTAAATGGAATTAAGGGACTCTATGCGAGAAGACCATCCTCTGGATGCACACATAAATAATCGGCATCAGGAAGAACGGACAAATAATTCAAATAAATGAACAAGGAGAAATAATCGTTTCAACCAGTAACTAGAGGGAGTGCTATAATTATTTTTCATTCAACTAAATTATCGCTTGACTGGGTTGATGAACGTTGATTATTTGTTGGAGAGAGTAATTTGCTCCCATGAACTTCTTTTCACGAACATCGTACATCTTGAGAATCTTCGACTAGGCCCAATCTGGGAATTACGAAGTGACGTGTTGCCTACTTTGGTCTGAGTGTGGCTGATCAGTGTAGTTGAGTTTTTGGGTAACTTGCTGGTATTAGGAAAAAATGCCCGTACGAAGGTGAGGGCTTAACGTGCGATCATATAGGGATGCGTTAGTCAAGATGCTCACTTTGTGGCATTTCATTTGCCTATTTACACCATATACATTTTCCTGTCTATTCGGATACCTGTGGACTATTGATTACTGGCCCTACACTGAATTCCTGCTATCAGCAGTTTGTGGGACAGACACATGCAATAAGCTTTGTCGTAGATTACCATAGGTTAAAAACGTCCATTGTCTTAACTGAGCGCACCTGCGCACTGCTCCAAAGGGCTTATAAAAAATAGAACACCTTAATCCTTTTATTGTGCGACCTGTTTGTACGATCTCTTCAAACGAACTGGTGACGTTGAACCTATATAGCAACGTTGTACCCGGTTCAGGCCACATGACTTCCCTGCACCACTCGGCAATTACATGGCCAGCTAGCATTCAAAAGGTCCTGTTTTTGACTGCCAGTCATCCTGCAATACATAAGTTGACCCAGATCACGAAGTTGCTCGGTGTAGATTCGTTGAGTTCGACCTAGGAAACAAGCTGGCCAATAACCAGTCGGAAAGTATGAATCACAGGTTGGCCAAACGTGATACTGCAACCCTTACCTTACTAGCAGATATCGATGACTACCGAGAAAAGCTGACTCGTATGTGTTGTCTTTGGATGCGTTCGGAACAACAGGGTGATTTCAGAAACAGCACCTTCATCTCATTGATACGAGGCTGCGCGTTCCTTTGGATTCCGATTATGATACGGATGAAAACCGCCTCAAGCCAGACAGTGCATAGGCCGGTTTGTTGAGCCATGGGGCCTGAGACAGGGAGGAGACTATTGTGGCAGACAATGTGGGGATCATGGTCCAGTCAATACAAAAAGCACGGTCCAAGAGACCATCCGTTTGTAAGATAAAATAAGACAATATCCGAAGGTTAATTAAAACAAAGAGTCTGAATTCAGCTCAGTTAACAGCAGTTGATCTGGTCTGTGTTTCACTAGACCCGCCGTGGTTTCTCGACTCAAATCTGCCCCATTTCTCCGTGAATTGAAGCGTCTTGGACCTGCATGGCTCTATGAGCCTCAATCAGGGCTATTCGTGGATAGTTTTTCATATGTATCTAAACTGGCTTGACCATGCATTTTTAGGAACAAGAACTTTCCATACAACTGGGGTCAACCAAGACAAGACAGCACAAGATGGGGGTCTCTTCTGATTCTCCATTCCTGACTAATGTTTAGACAAAGTGTTTGTCCAGAATTAGATGCATACTACAGAATAGGTCTCAGCATATGAAGAGCAAACTTGTAAGTTTCGATGAAGCGTGATCTACGCACATACACATACAGCTCCAAACGATACATCGGATTCTAGAAGGCGAACCAGATGGGGAAAGTAATTTCTTTTGCTTGCACATACTCTTATGTGTGAATGAACGCTAGTGAGCATTTCGAGGGACATCAACCAATAACTGAGTCTGTCGCTCAAAAGACTTGAAGGATTCCACTGAGAGTAAATAGAATATCTTTCCAGCGACCTATTGAAAACGGTGGGTGACAATCGTGAAATTTCATATCGCTGGATGTGCAACCTGTGGGGAAGAAACTCATCATACTACACAACACAGCAGTGGAATTCGAAGGGAGATTTTCCAACGATTCCGTATCGTGTAAATTCAGAAGTCATAAAGCGCATTCAACGTGAAACAGTGAACAGTAGGTGGATGAGAAAATTTAGTCCGCCCTGGGATGAACTTGATTCCAGTGTAGTTAGTTACGTTAGTATGTAGTGCGATGTCGTGTCTCCGTGGGTTTGACCTATAACTATAACCTTCTTGAGTAAGTACACAACCGAGGCAACAGTGCCAACTGCTCTGTTTCCAACACATCAGAGTGTAGAAGATGGATGGAAGCTCGTTGAGACGGTTGACCTATGCTAGAACGTTGCAGCTGGCCTAGAATTGATAACGCGAAGTAAGAACAGTCACCGTCAAAGTGGACGCTAGGAAGTCTTCGTGTCTTCCTATACAGGGTTCACTTGGTCATCCTTACAACTCGGTGACTATTCTGAATAACATAGAGAACAGACGGTCCCACTGGTCCTTCCCTTTTTTTTCCAATCCCTACCAGAGTGTTTTCTCATGACCATCTGTTAGTTGAGGGCTACTGACATTCAGGTGGAACCTAGCCCCTACTGGATTTATAACCTCAAGCCTGACCTTGTTAGGAGTTCTCACCCTCACTGAATTCACTCAGTAAATCAACGACAATAATACGACGTGTTGACAAAATTAGGCGCGTTTATTATGACTCTTCACTTGTCAGCTGCACGTCTGTGAACCTTGACGTTTAACCGCAACTTGCCTTGGGGCGGTTAAACGTAATTATACGTTGAAATATCAACGCACAACTCTGCGGCTCCCTCTTTTCTTCATCCAGATACTGATGTGGCGAACATGGAAGACTGACTATACCAAGAATGTCAACGCACAGGGGGACCAACGAGGCCACAGGGCAGACGGTGATACTTTAAACGCAATAAAGGTGAGTCAGACAGTACATCGTGGAGCCAAATCACCATTGGATAATGTTTGCCACGACAGACCGACGGGCTGATTTACACTCGACTGAAAACTTGCGGCCTTTAGGTATCTTGGTAAGTTGCTAACCACTATGTCGCTTCTGCCCAACAGTAAAGTGGCGAAAGTTCTGAAAGCTGCATTTCTCCCCCTTCGCGCTTTGGTGTTCCCAACTCGAGTCCAACGATTCACGTACTGTTGTGAACAGGAACATATCAAAAAAAGTAGTTTTATTGTAAAATAAACCACACACATCCTACAGTACGGGGGACTTCACTGGTTAAGAAGTGAAAGCCCTCCTGAATTCTGCAAACAGATGGCCACTTACACGGTGATATAGGACGGATTGTCTAAAGCATGGAAGTTTCCGGTATTCGCTTACTGCCTTCCTATAGAAGTAGACGGTACTGAAACAGCTGCCTGCCTACTGTGTTTTGTTTTCCTTCCCACCATGACTGGTCGAAAGTATCTTACGATGGGGAACTCTGTTCTGGGGTGCGCAGTTAGTTATAAAATATCGCTCTTTTGTCCTCAGCTTCTTTAGCGCTGCCCAGCCCCAAATGCGAGCACTCAAACAAAGTGTGCCTGCAAGAGCAAAGAATGTTGGTTTGAAGGCCCCGAGGTTGTGCATCCCAGGGGAAAAAACTTGGATTGTGAAACTAATATATTCCAATGTAACATGGTCATGAGTTCATCATGATTGTTAGTAACACATGTGAGAACATGAAGATGGGACACAGCAGTGCAGCTTTGTACGATATTTCGCATTTACTTAGCTGGCTCATCAGGTGCATGCTAATAAAATAAATTAATTCAGAAGGAAAAACTAGCATACCAGAGGCTTGCCAGCAATACCAAAAGCCGTATCCGTTTACTCCTATTCGGCTTCCGGTGGAGAAGAGCAATGCCTTCAGCAAATTTTAGAACACTGTGGTTTACTGTGTTGAATACTACGTCAGCTTCAGTCACTGGATTGGTGCGATGCTTGTTTTCAATCGGAGGCCTGGCAAGTAATGGGGCCGGCTGTGTAGGATGTGATACTCTTTGGCTTGTGCTGGCACATCTGATCCGTCCAGCCGTCAACGCACCCTAATCGGTATGTATTCCCTCACCCTCAGTTGTGATTGAGTTCTGTTCTGCCAGAGTAGCTTACCGTGCACCCAAATGCGAATCGGCAGTTAACGTTGGAATTGGCGGACGGTGTTAATGACTATTTGACCGATAGCATTGGAACACAATTTGCCTTGTGAAAAGTGACAGGTCCAGCTGCGGAGTAGGTCCTTTGCGTTGCAGTTGCCAGGCGAGGTTGTATGGTCCAGCTAACGTTCTCTCGTTTGAATGAAGATTTAGTGAGGATATGTTTGGTTACAGTGCTGGCGCTCTCCAGCATGAGTCTGCACACTGTGTTCCTTATTGAACACTGCGGAATAGCTCAGAGACTTGAGAGTATGTCTAAGGTACCTGAGCTCAGGTTAAAGTGTATCGTTGGTTCAACCCTTTGACCAGGGCACGCTTATAGCTCATTGGCAAGAAGCTGATGAAGTGCTGGTATTGTCCCCCCACCCCCTCCCCCCCCCCCCCCCCAACCCCTTTTCCTATGCTCACGGCGCTCCAACTTCCCCAAACACGCTGTGCACCGTAATCCGTCTTTCTTCGGCTTGTTTTGTAATAAAATCAACACCACGGTCCTACACCTCTCTCTGCTGAACTACTGGTCGGGTCGCGGAAGAAATATATACTGGGGTATACCTGCCACATTTTTAGAGTAAATTGGCTTGATAACCTAAGTTATCAAGTAAAACATGAACGTCACAACTAATAGCATCGAAGTAACAGCGCTAGCCCACCTATAACAGGGAGGCAAAAAATTACGGCAAAATACTTATTTTTCATATATACTAGATGCTAGGTCGCCTCCCCCCCCCCCCCCAAAAAAAAAAAGAAAAGAAAACAAGAACACAATGGTAGGGAAGTTTACCAATTTAACATAATTAGTAAGCAAGGGATCAACTCATATCGCACTCATTGTTTTATCCCGGGCCAGCTGGTGGTCAGCGTACTGTCAGTCCGTCTAATGGGAATTTTTTAAGCTTGGCCGCGGTAAACTAGGACCACGTACAAAACCCGATGGTGCAAGGGACTTGCAACGGGGTCAGTTGTTGTCAAGATTCGGAGATATTTTAATGTTGGAAGATCACGTTGTAGATGGTTTGCAAGGCTCACCTCGTGACCGCGGTCAGTCGCGTCTTCACTTGAAAGTCGTTCTAATACTTCAACAGTAGCTTCGATATTGGTCGGGATGGTCTGCTGGTATACAAATGCATGTCCCTGCTTCAGTGATTTAGGACCACCTAGACGTAGACAACTTCGCTTCGCACGACAACTGAGATTAGCTCCAGCGGGAATATGGGCCGACTGTAGTGACCGCGGCGCTGCGGTCTCAAGGGATGTTTGAACGAATAAATATCTAGTTCGGATCTCAATGGCGTGTACTGGACCAGTCACAGACCAGTGTTACACGTCTGTACTATCTTTAGCTTACCATCCAGATGGCAACACAGTTCAAAGTGGGTGGTCAAGATATCAGTTTTAATTATTTCATCATATTGACCACGTAGGACGCGCCCGAACCTCAATCATATGTTCTGTTATTACTACGAACTGAAGTAGGAGTGAACTTTCTATGGATGCACCATTTTCGTATCCCACAAATTTCTGCCCCAAATCTCTCGACCTCGTGGATGTAACGTCACTACCTGTTATCTTCTAGTTCACAACCGAGCCTCACCGATTTGAAGCTTCATAAACTTGTGAATTATTCTTAGTATGTCATATCTGTTGTTCTGTTCCTTCTACCGCGTCCTCTCCATCTCAACTATTCAATAGACGCGAATCTTAACTGACGTACGCTCTCTCAAATACCCGGTTGTACGATGATAGCAAGACCAATCGTTTGGTTTATGTACCCAATCTCGAGGCCGAATTTGGGATTTTCCGGGGATCCCACAACCACAGCGATGGATCGAGTGAACGAGCTGAAGCTGTCTTGTCGTGCAGAGTCTCAGTCGCTCAGTAATTTGTTGCCAGCGTGAGAGTTCGTGCAGAACAAGACCTATGCACCGCAAAACAGCGGGCGACGAGCCCTCCTAATGTCCATATACCTTATTGTGCTCCACATTTGACACCTCGGCAGTGATTAGAACTACGCATGCTTGCTTGGTCCATGAAGAGGTTCGTTCGGAAGGTCAATCCCTCGAGAACTGTCCAATCGTACAATAGAGACAGGCTTTCCGGGTAGTACTTTTAATCTGGAGTGATTGTCACAGGTACAGGATACCTCGAATCGCCACCCCCATCGTTTGTCATCAATAGGAGAATAGATGCGAGTCAACCGCATTGATTTTAGCTAGAAACAACGAGATAGTGTCCACGATCAAGCGGTCTTGTGTACAGAAGTGCATAACGCACAAGACCGATCATTCCCAAGCTGGATATGAAAAAAACTTTGCGATCCAGCGTGCCAGTATAACCTCTGCTAATTTAGTCCTGCCCAGCTAAAGTTTGACTATGCACTGTTGAAACCTGTGACGCTCCCGCCAGTTAGCCAGGTGCGGTCAGGATACTTGCCATTTCTCTCCGGTTACTCGATCTACGAATAGAATGCCCTATCGACAATTTGTTCAGAGGTGAATATTTAGTAGCAGACCATGAGATTAGAACGACAGTAAGACCATGAGGTGTTGTAGTTTGCGCCTGCATCAGAACTGGAAGTTACGCGGCAGTCCTCAAATTCCACAACCTACTTCAGCTTGCACGCAAAACTGATGCCATGTAGAAGGAAGTTAACGGAGCCGTTTGACAGTCGATTATATATCCACATGTACCTTCGAATATGCTGGGCCGAACACATTCTGTCAGTCTCGTTGTCCAGTTCGTCCTTGTCACCTTACTACACAGCGAACTCCCCCGCTTGTACACTTTCTGTGGGATTGGTAGCTAAGGTAATCTGAGAATTCAGTATATCGGAAGACTTCAGAGTACAAGTCCTCGCTGAAATCCCACTGACTGTATGCGAATAAGGGTCGAACAGCGTTTTTAGGACAGGCAAATTCTTCCTTGGAAGTAGTCCAATTTCGTCCAAATTTTCTAGGACTAACAGGGTGTATGTTATCAATCCGTTCATCTCCACTTCTCCGAAACTGCTATTCGAAATCTGTCACGCAGGCGAAGTACAAGGTGGATTAGAAGCCGAGCTGATGTGCATCTGTAAAAGCTCCGACAGATGGTGGAATAACATCACGCCTGCCAGCAAATAAGCAGCGCAAATTTCATCTAGACTTGGGATCCATTGATTAGGCCAGATTACGGGAATGTTTGCCGTGGTTCGATGCACTTGACAAGTATGAAGTAACGCCCATCGTGAGACGGTGACTAAAGTCAAGGATCATAGTGAGACGCGGTATCCGCCTTTGTACTCCAGCGAAGTTCGGTAGGGTTGTCCGAATTTCCTCTTCTATTCAAGTTTATTGTCGACGATTCATTATGTAGATCAAGTGTAAGTTGTGATGTAGGGTTCCTCGCTTATCACATAACAAACCGCATACAATTAAGATTGCTGTAGCCATACACGTGCTGTTGGATCGCTCAGCGATCAGGGTGTCACATGGACGATTCAATGTTTTTGTTACTTGTTCCACTAGGTGACAGTATACAGTGTGACTCGGTAAATGAGTAGAAAAGTACCTTGTGAATTCTCCATCACACTAGTACCACATTCACCTAAATAGTATACGAAAAATCTATAAAGGCTCTGGTCAAAGCGTGCGCCATCAACAACAGCGCGGTTATGACCAATCCTGAGGAAGGCATTGCAGCGGGCTTAAACGCCGCCTCATCAAATCTACAAATATCACGCACAATAAGAAAAACCAGCCGATCTGGATGGAATAATCACAAGTCGAAGGCCGTCCCAAAGTGCAACAAAACAATACTTTTTCAACCCCAATTCAGGACATCTTCAAACTGTATGCAATGAAAAACTGCTGTTCTAAGCTCCAGCATCACATCACAGTGCGCAGATTTTTATGAAACAGAAACCAGCAGCACCACCTTGATTTTATAGGTCTGCTGTAAAGAATACCCTTGTTCACTAACACCGCCCTTAAGGTGCTTTTTATTTTTGTTCACCTATATTTAGATGCAAACCAACTTGTCAGTTCAACAGCTGAACTTTGCCAAGAACCTGAAGGCATCACAAGAGTCTGGAGTATAAGTCAATTACCACTAATCGTATAAAACCAGTCCCAACGCTAGTTGGAAGATGCGATCCTGGCGGACCGGGTGGATTTATTTGAACATCCAACGTTTGTAAAACCAATAAAAACTTAATTTCCGAAGTCTTCAATATGAGCTACACTACTATTCAGGACTGAGGGATTGTAGTACATAGTTATTCATCGCTGACAACAATGCAAATGTTGGGCACCAGTTCACCGTTGCGTAGCAAAAAGGGCGACACATGAAGTCGGATGCATCGCGTAATATATAGTAGACAAGGGTAAGGTAGATCTGTGTCTCAAAAGTGAATTGGACGCTCATTTGGAAGATGTTTCAAACGATGAATTCCACACTCGTTTAAATCAGTGTCAAACTACACAAAAGCAATGCAATACCGTATCGGTCATGTTGGGAAGCGGACTAACCATAGGACCACTCGACTTTTGTGATAAATCACCTCATTTGAGAGATGAGACGAAAGCATATTATGACGAACACAGATGTTTCTGAACTTTTTACTTCGACAGCATTGTTTGAAAAGAACGTGTAATAAGAAGCTGGTAAATAAAAAACAATTTGGCTCTCCTTTGTGTGGGATACTGCATCCGAGTAAATATTTTTCATGCATTTTGTTATTTTTTTCATGTGGAGTACACCTTTTTCATAAAGCGCTTTAAGAAGTCGGCATCCGTTTTCGCTTGAAGCTATCTGCTTGTACGAAGACTGCTTTTATTTTCAGTCCTCACAAGTTACGATGGGCTTCGTGTGCCGAACTTAACTTAGTACCATAGAATTCAAGAAAGGATGCATAACACCAATGAACGTCTTGTCATTTAGCGGCAAAAGTGGAACACCATAATAAAAGTAATGATGGAGTGGACTTTAGCTTGGCTTTACCCTGGACAACCTGCTTGGCTGTTCCCTGATAAAGACCGCCCGAAATTATCAACGAGCTTCCATACTGAATCTGTAACATGCAGGTACATTTGTTCTCTGCATAGGTGACCCCGAATTTCAGAACCATTTCTCAGTAGATGCCTACCTAATAGGGTACTAAATGTGGAAGTGCCCCAAAGGGGTACGGAAAAATGACCCAACTGTAGTGTAGGAACGTTGATTTTGAGGATTTCCTTTCATTTAGAAGCGTTCAGGTTGCGCCGGCAGAAGGCTCATCCTGTGACAGTTCAGCTAGTCTTTTCGGCAATCATCCGATTATCCTGTCCTGTTTCACTCAAAGACAGCATACTTCAATTCGTTTGCTTTGACCACCAAGTTCTTTCAGCATCTGCCAAGTGCTCATCTACAAACGAATTTGGCTTTTAATCACGTTATTTTCAAATGAACGCCCCACATTGCAGTTGACACGGTATTCGAGATATCACAGTCGTTTCATCATCAACAGCTAAACAATGATGCTTCCCTACCGTCCTTTCGGTATTGCCTAAATCCTATTGAGTAGATCGACATTGTCTAGTGACCTTTCCTCCTATCTGAGCGCTGCGTAAGCAACAGAGAGTATCAGTGACCAGCTGAACGCATTTTGAACTGAAAATATTTGGACGAAAGCCGTTGGACTGTATTTTTGAAGTTGCATTGCATACACATCACACCGGACTGTTGTCCGAATGAGAATGGAAACGCCATCATGAATCACAGTTAACATCTCTCAAAGTCAGGTGCAATTTCTTGTGCCCACCATGAGGGAGCATAGGGAGTCACAAGTAATCTGAACATTTCCTTGTCCGAATTTTCAAGCGAGACCGCTACCAGGGGTGTGTTAGTGGAGACTTCTGTTAGACGGAGTAAAGCGAAACCGTCCATCGCCGAGCACGGGTTGTTTTCCGTAATGAATGAACGTAACCAACCAACGGGTCTGGCCTTTGGGTTTTGTAAATCGTTTTCAACCGAAGAAAGTCGGTAAATGGACGCATTGACGGGGTGACTGAAAATGAATAGAAAATGTGGTTAAAGGAAGAGTGAGCTCCCTAACGCAGTTAAAAGGTGGCCATTATAAGATTACAGGTGGCGTTTGAAATGTTGGAGGAGTGACTCAATGGTGAACTCAAACGGTCCGAAAAGCTGCCCTGTAACTGTCGTACGCGGAAATATGTTATTCGAGTTGGAATATTATGCAAGTTATAAAAATTTGTTGAAATACCTATGAAATAATTCGTTTGCGGATGACAACATAATCGGAGTAAAAGCACTTTATTTTCATGGCTCTTCGACACAAAAACATGTCCGCCTTAGAGACAGCGCATAGGAAAAACACATCATTACTAGTACAAGGACCGGAATCAAAGACAACTGAGTATCAAGTTGTTATTTATTTGTTTAACCGCTCCTCTCTACAGTCAGAAGCAGCGAACGACCTCTAATCTGTTCCTGTCAGATGAAAATCGCATCCTAGCAAAAAGGCTTTTTTGGGACAACAAACCATGGGACGTGCTCCACCCAGTACAAGGTGGTTTCGTCCAAGATAAAGGTTATGCTAGTTTCTATATCGATTTTTAAATCTAAAAAGCCAACCATCTTTAGTTCTGAATTCAGTAAACGGATATAACCAACGATCGCCATGATTTTTCCGCGTAAAGAAGTCGACGATCAGTGCACTACTTTCGCGCGCCGTAATCCACCTTCAGATTCCCGGAACGGACCCGTTATGTGAACTCCAAGGATCGTCTTTTCCACTCGTTTTCAATCCTACGGCCACTCCCAAAACATCCTTGCCGCTCTCTGCAGTTCACCACATAGCTTATTAGCTTTGCTGATGCCGTACATCGGAGTAATAATGCCAACCTCTTCCCACTCAACTTTAATCAGGACAAGCATCGGTCGCCCGCTTTGCTTTCGTACCAATGATAGCTCTCAGTTACTCCGACCTTCTACACGGACCAGCGGTAACGCCGCCAACGACAATTTTGGAACATTAAGCTCACTAGTTGGTCATACGCCATCCTGCATCCCTGAACCAGTTAGAATGCAGCAAACGTTGATCCGCTATCTGACCAAGTCCATTGTCTGGTTCATAAAACTAGATGCGCGCGTAGGTACTTTCGTCTGACAAAAGGCGCTGCCATAGGCAAATTATGGGCATTGGGATCCAAGAAAAGCCCTGTTTAAACTTGTTTAGGAAACATCTTAAACTGGAATCATGTTCACAGGCTGCTCAAAAGGTGTTTTGAACCTCCTGTTTATTTTGTACTTTAACGTGTTAGAGGCGCACTCCAGAGTTTCCAATTACTTCAAGCCAAAGAAACTTGAGACCGGTTGGGTGTCTATTATTCCTGGACTGATCATTATATTTCGAAGAGTCCGAGTACGCACTGTCCACCCTATAACTCCAAGTAGAGGGTCTGAGTTCCCTAACGCATGTTTGAACACTATCAGGAGTACGTCTCACATGGACAGACCAACCCTTTTAGTGTTAAGATAACTACGGTGAAATGACATACTGCCATGACCAACAAAGTAGAACGGAATGAACGAAGGCTCCTCACACTACCGATCGCTGCTTTCCTAACGAAGTTATGCAGTCTAAATACCGGGAACACAAGTATGCCAAGAGAATATTTGAAGGATTTCTATCCCACGGGGCGAAGCCGATTATTACACGTGCCCATGGGTATCAACATCAAACAGGATACGGCTGTTTCAGAAAGTAATTACATATGTTGACAAAACTTACCAACCAACAGGCAGCTTAGGATCGACAGTAGAATCTGAAAGCACCAACCGAACAGGGACATATCGACGTCGTACAACTCCTGTAAACCGAGTGCGTGTCGTCAGTTCTTGACCAATGTAACATCCTTTGGAAAAACTGACAGCACCGCTTAGGTCTCCATTGGCTTCTAGGGGTAATGTCTCTCCGAGTATCAACTCAGTGGAACCTTCTGGCAATCCCAACCTCCAACGAGCCCGGTGATACAGATCGATGTCCAGAGGGCTCACAGTGGTGCCCATAAATAAGGAGTCCGCTAGAAAAAGAATTTTACTGTGACGAAAATTAGCTCGCAAGCGACTGAGGGGAAAGGGAACACCAGGAGCGCTAAAACCCCACAAATTAAAAGAAACCGATGAAAAACGGACCCAAGTCGATAAAGTAGCCATATAAATTGCATCACCATTAACAGAACAACATCCGTGTCGAATACTGGTGCTTTACTGCTGTATATCCACAGTTTATTTAAAGACCTTACTGCGTAAATGGGGAAGGAGAAGAAACCGAACTTCAGTCTCCTGCAAGCATTCCGAGGTGTGACACCTCCAGACATCCATTTGGACAATTTGAATAATAGCTGACACCAAGAACGCCACCGACATCAAACAGCAGGTATATGGTGCTACACCCTGATCAATGAACCACAAAGGAATCGGTTAACGAGATGGTTAATTAGCTATCCATTCGCAAAGCAACGGGTTTGAAGCTAGAATGCTGGATTAAAAGTAACTGGTAAACATATCGTAATCCATGCAAACGCGGAGACAATGGATTTTATTATCACCCTGAAACATTTGTCCAAACAGTCACTCACAGCACAGTCAGTTTAACCCGACTATGGGAAACCATGGATTTAAAAACACTGAGCTTTTGAATCTTTTCTTACCCAAGCGGTGATGCCTTGTCACCAACAGCCATCATCCATTCATCAACGAATAGTTCTTGTTGTGCTCCTAGCACAAGTCAAAAATAAATTACAATCGGGTACAAGTCTGGGGTTCGAGCGCTATATACATTGGCCAAAAGATTGGATCGACGAAAGCAAAATCGCTGAATTTGCATGTCATTCTACTGAAACTAAGCAATTAGAGCAAGAACGCTAATAATAACCTCACACACGGTGATTTAGCGACGTACTTCGTCGGCAATTGTTAGCAGCTCAGCCGATGTGGTTAGTCACTTTTTGCCTTTCTGGACCTAAATCACCTGCTATATGGGGTGACCATGAGGGATTAAACTTGATAACTGCACATCGAGCTTCATTTACATTACTATGAATACAAGGATCTACAAATAATTTTCCGAGTTCTAAAAGATTGTAAGACATGATCGGAAACAAAAAACAGGTAGCCCATGAGGACATGTGTTTGTCGTTGTAACGGTTGGTCGGTCACGGCTTTTTAGTGCGGAGCCACCAGAATCAGCAAACGCCGATTCGATGGAATCCGTTCAATTGAGACCTTACAGAGCAACGATGCACAGAAAGTCTTTTTCTGCAAAATTTCGCGTTGGACAACCTCAGAACACACTCACACACTAACCATGATGAACCTTCAACAATACGAAGCTTTTTGAATGGCTTAATGATAGACCTGCGCCTAATATGGTAGGTACTCACAAGATCAACACAAAATGTGGGAATGGTGACGGCGATAAACACTGATAAGGTTGAAGAGCATTGGACATTGTTATCTCAGTCACTGTCCCTCGGAAGTAGTCTATTCATCCAAAGGATGACATCCATATACTTAGCCGTCGTAAAGCGTTCACTGTAGCACCCCTTCCGGTGCCTAGCTGCCATGCCACCCGAAGGAAGCACGAGGGCTGGGATACTGCCAGGTTGCCCAAGCCTAGACAGGGGAAGTCGAGTGGCGGAGGTCGGATTCGAACCGCGGACCTTCAGGTTAGTAATCCGCGCTCTAACCACTTCGGCCATCTCGCCCCTCGTCGTAAACCCTGGTACCATCCAAAATGGCTTAGAACCTCATCAATATGGAACTTACGTGCCAAAAACGAGAAACGGAGTATGCAGGCCAAACAACGTGGATCATCAAAACGTGGACCCAATAAGTAAGTGTGAATTCTCCTGAATAGTCCGCAAAGCATCGGACCTGTTTCACTTAAAACGTATGGCACAATTAAACCCATATCTTTGGAAAATATACATCAATATGAATTAGAATAAAAGTGTATGCAAGGCCTTCACTTTGACGCACTGGAAAGTGATCTATATGGGGGACATCCTCTTATCAGGATATTTCGTAAAAACTGTGATATTATCTCCCAGTAGCCAGGTGATAAATATGCAGTTATCAACACCGTAGTTAAAAGTCCAAAAGTGTGTCCAAACCCAAAGTGACAGATTTTAACCAAAGCTCCACTTAATGAGTAGAGCTTTCTTCACACATAGGTCTTCGTTACGGAAAGACCCACTAAAAATAGTCTATTCAAAAGCTGGTTAGAGCTTACACAAACGCCGGTCAAAGATATGCTGAAGATAGCTCATTGTTCACAAGGTTGACTGTAGTCTGGACTTTAGTAGTCCAAAATTACCAAAAAGAGTTTCCAGGACCAAAGAAACTAGTAACAGGTAGGTGTATGATTTCGTAGTTTGAGAGGACAGTCCTCTTACCCTCAAGAAGAAGCTGTGCACAGTAGTATTGGGTTAAAACATCCAATCAAATTACAATATATCTAATCTTACCCTGGACGCCCTTTTTCAGAAGCACTCGCCCTGACCATCCAGCGGTCGCCCTGGGGTCCGGTGCGTAGAACAATAAATCACGTCCAAACAAGGGGGCATTCGAAGTCGATTTGATTGGTGACCAAGAATGTGAATCCGTGAGCGGAGCATTCTTGTGAGAGGGCATGGCAACCCATACTGCAATATCAGTTTCATGTTCAATCTGCACCTAGTACGGGAACAGGGTAGGGTGAGAATGATACGGGAATCCTCTAACTCTTTCAAAAACCTAACCTACCCATACAAGACAAGCAAAACGACAGTAGTAAGCACTGGCGCCTAAGTGTTATACAACTAGGAATAAAGGACAGGAGGCAAAGGCGCGGGATACGGACTTAGTGCAGAAAATTCTACGTTCTGGGGAAAACCAGCAAGTGGACTAAACAAACCTGGACGTTATACCAGAATGACAAACTAGTAGCTGGATTAATCCAGCATTAATTGCGAACCTTACTCGAAAGGGGTCTAGCGCGTGATAAACCTTGGCTAGGCAATCCGGCTACGAAATGAGAGTATAACCGTCATTGGGATTAGCTACTTGCCACATTCTATGACGCTTCGAAGTACAGGGAGAATCAAGCGTATCCCGGCCAGAAAGGCCTGAAGATCCCGGCTGTGATTCCGTTTTTCCCCGGGGATTTCTCGCAAGAACGGGCTTGGAGTTGAGGTCAGTGCACTCAATGGCAAACAATGATCGGGCATGTGCATTTTACTTCCAAAACAACATAACTTGGTGAAATTTATCTAGCATTTTGCAGGGTTTAATTCGCTCCCAAGCACCTATTACACATTATTTATTTGGGGACAAGATATGGCGAGCTAAATCCACAAGGCCGCAGTTTGGTTAATTATATGTAAGACCCTAAGGTGAAAAAATAAAAGGGTGGGTCATTAGCCTACCGCAAGCATTCTGAGAAGTCTATACCTCGAAATACTCATTCAGACCGATTGGAAAGAAACTGATAACATTAACACCAGTGTCACCGATTAAGTGTCATTTCTTGCAATGTTTCCAGCCAGGTGCAAGGGGAGACCATCCTGGAGGGCAGACAGCAATAACAACCACCAAATTATCACTGACCGCTTTCATACCCTTCTGAAAAGTCACACGTCCATCTCACAGTTTGCGCATGGCACGGAGAACAAATTCGCCTCAGTATACGATGATTCGACATGCATATCGCAGACCAACCACTGCAGTAGGTGGTTCTGTAGGTTTTCCGCGACTGAAGAAGCCGCTGAACAACCAAAGACCTGTTTTATATTCAGCTCATTACGAATTCGTTGATGTCATCTGACATCAGTAATACTTTTGAGACGGTGGTGGTCAAAAGCCAATAGAACTGTAGGGTTTGTTGGCCAACACTCCAGAGGAATGGTTGATTACTTGTTCGATATTAATCAACAGGCAGGCTGCTACACTATTGTGTAATGACGGTTCCGACCTAGCAGGCATTTGAGGTACTGAAGATGAACATTGCCTCTTGCTTCCCAAGTACCTTCTGCCAGAAGTTTGAGCACAGCGCCAGTCGTCAAGAGCATTCAAGAAACGGGCGGTCAGCAGCTATCCAGAGGAACAAAAGTTGTGGACTTTGGTTGAATAAAGCAGGTCCCTGTTTGTGGTTAGCGAGTAAGATCCAAACAAATAATCGGTGAGGCTGATTTGTTGAGATCCAGGAAAAAAGTCAGAGGGAGCTCGCGGAGTATCCTTACTACAAGTAATCAAAAACAAGTACATTCAACATAGAAGGTCCATAAGGAGCTAATAGGTTACCAGCTGCTTTCATTAGCCCATAGACATAGCAAATAAAGTAATTCTCATAACCATGAAATATGATACAGAATACATGCCCCTCAAAAGACCGAAATAAACGTAAACAGTCTTGCCTTTTTCCGGAGGTTGTATCGGGCAAGGTATTTTATCATTTCTTCCGATTGCGTAGAGTCCAGCTCCAGGAGGTATAGACTTTTTCGGCTTTCATGACATTGCAAATGATAGATGAACGCATCTGTCAAAATTCTACCCTTTCGAAAGACTATGGTTTTGGATCACAACGAAAATCACCTTAATGTTCAACAGAAAAGTATACATGAATGACCCCGGGCGAGAGATATACATGACATCATTGGTGACAAGCCCTTGGAGGAATGTTTCGACTGTGTCACCCTGGATCCGGAGCAGAGATCGTGACGCCAACCGAGCAGTACTTAGAAACCGTTGTCTGACTGACCAGCACGGGTTGCAAGCAAACGCATGGAAGATTTTTAACATATGAGCACTGAAGAAAATCAGAACGAAATTAAGCTTGAGGTTTTTGTGACAGTTTGAGAGCAAGTAGCAATTAAATGGGTAGAAAAATGACAGACCACTGTTTTGCCGGTCACAGCACAAAAGGCCGAAGTTTCACGGGACAAGAAGATATGCAGTTGGTGGGAGATACGCTAGGCGAACTGCGCTTGGAAAAAAGGGGTCGTATCGAGAAAACCGAACATGAATGACCATAAACGGTCACCTGTCTGGTAAACCAGTGAACAGGGGATTACACAAGCCGACTCGACAGCGCAAGCTCTTGACTGTACAGCGGCTCATACTTGGCCGAACGCCAACTTACTTACCGGAAGGTCCGTGGTTCGAACCAGATCTCTAACTCTCAACTTCCCTTTTCTAGGCCTGGGCAACCCGGCAGTGGTTCAGCCCTCGTGCAACCTTCGGGTGGCATGGCAGCTGGGCACCAAAAGGGTGCTACAGCTGAACGTTTAGGAGTCGTGTGTACCAGGCTACAGTAACGGCTGTGTTGTTGTATGGGTGCGAGAAATGGCCTCTGCAGATAGATGATGTGAGACGTCTTCAAGTTTTCGACCACCGATGCCTCAGAGGCATGGCTGGTTTTGGATGGCGTCAGCGAGTTTGTAACGAGGTGATTAGAAAACGGGTATTTTGTGGTGCTGCAGGCACTTCAGTCCAAGAAAACATCCAGCAGCATCGACTACGATGGCTCGGTCATGTGCTACGCATGCCGAAACACCGTCTACCGAGACGAGTGTTGTTCTCCGTGCCTCTTTCAGGATGGCAAGGTGGACAGTTTATGACTTGGGAGAAAGGCGTCAAAGAGATCACGAAGAGCTTGGGTGTTGTACGCCTTCCAGGATGGGGTCCCCGTGACCCCGTCTGTGCTTGGCTGAAGACGTTGCAAGAAATGGCGGCTAATCGATGTCAGTGGCGTTCGTGCTTTCAGTTTCTTTCCAGATTGTCTGAGCGGTTGGAGGTGTAGCACCTCGATAAGCTAGACATAAACTAGCACAAGGTGCCCTCCCTCACCCACTCTTTGTCTCCTCTCTTCAGTGTAGGGCTTTTAATACAAT
>NW_008751919.1:705610-720288 GCF_000715545.1 Opisthorchis viverrini | reverse complement strand
ACGTTTTCACTTGGGTTGATGTTGACCGTAGAGGGAATGGTGTTACTTGGTTGAAGTCCTCAGCTTTATTCACGAAAATTACAATTCAAGAGACAACAACAAACCAGCTTTGTCTCTGAACGTGTTGTGGAATGATCTTGCAGGGGATAAGGATAGCATTTTAAAATAGGCACAGAGACAGATTTGTCAGCGGTCAGTTGCTGCGAGTTTAGGGATATCTCTAAGAATGTAAGATCCGGGCGGTTACGGATCTCACAGGGCGATTGCGGTTATTTGATTATACGCAGTTCGCAGCCAGCAGTTAATAGGAGCAGACAGACGTGGGGCAGCAGATGATATATTGAGGACTGACAGGAACTGGTTCTACAGACAAACGGATTAGTAAGCATCATGAATTAAGCAAACGTACAATCAACAATGACGCAGTCAGTAGAAGCGGGAAGTAGTCACTGTCACAGCACGGATTTCTATAGGGGCAACAACAAGTAAGTACCAAACGATGTACAGACATACATATAGGAGCAGTCTGACAGTCTGAGTTGGCCGTGACGGCGCAGGAGTCAGTACGCTCGGAATGTGAGGGACTGTTTTCGGTCGGCTTCGATGCAGCCGCTCGTGTCGCGTGACAGGTCAGAGTGCGCGGTTTCGTCCGTTTAAACCAAAGCTCAGCAAAGGCTGTCTGGCAGGCGTGACACATGGTTAATACAAAATAATCAGTCCTGTTCGTCAGTTCGGTGTAGTTGGCAACGCGTTCGCTTGCCATCAGGAAGATCTAGGTTCGGCACGCGGTCGCCCCGCTTTCCCCTAGGAGTAGGCGCTCGAAAGTAGGCGCAGTCGAGACGAACTTGCAGGCAATGATGGACGGGCAACAAAATATTGACATCAGTTAATGAGAAATAAGCAGACCTTAAGTAGGAACGAAACGGGAGGAGAACGAGCAGCAAAGAAACGAACCGGTGTCATAATAAACAGGTGTGAGTCATGTTACTCATGAGTAGTCAGAAAATAAGGAAAGTTACCCTTGATCACTGTTGATTCACAGGGGGAATCAACAAGGAAGTATTTTGTTCATGGTATCTGATGGCTTTGCTAATAAGTGAATAAGCAGTGGGCACAATAGTTCCGGCGAGGTGTTGCCCATGTTCCAAGGGTGGAATGTTGTCTGCTACTATCTAGGTAGCCATGGCAGCATTCCTGCTTCTTTCAGGTATTCAGCCTCAACCATTGTCTTCGTTTTAAACGCACTTGTCTTCAGACTTCGTCACACTAGCGGGGTTGCTGTCAGTCACTACAATATTGAAGAATAGTCTGATACTGAAAATGGGTATAGTCTAATACAAGACGCTGTATGTATGTGTGTATGTATGTAAAAGTGTATCAGGGACAGTCAAGAAACTTTTGGTGTCGATGAGGACGATGCCGATTTCTCGTTTTTGATTGACTGGAATGCAAGATAATTACAGGCGTAATTTGGTACAAAACACAGGCAGAAAATTGAAATTGGGTGAATGCAATTACATCGAGTGAAACAGATGAGAAAACGGGTGACCGATCAACAAGCACATTCGCAACTAAAACTAGCGTTAATTTGTAGCTTCAGCTTTATGCGAATGCCAGATTTTATTGCAGATACCAGTAATATAATAAACATTTTTCTCTGCAACGCCGGCATATGAGAATAACGAAGCCGATTCAAATCTAAACTCAACTGCAGGCTGCCCTTCGTTCAATTGCTAGAAAGTCTAGGGATAATGTTTAGTGAGCCAAATGGCCACATGTGCATTACCGATGAACCACAGTATCTCGGACGTTTTTTAGACGCGTTGGCTCACAGTCTGTCTATCGTGGAACAAGCACTCGATTTCTCAAGGTCGCTTGTTCAGTGCCCACATGATCCTCATGTGAATGTTTGACGCGCCACGTCCACGATGCTATCACTTGTTATTCAAAGTAGATTTTCAACCATGTTTCGGGCACATTGAATTACGTGTTCCGTAACCTTATAACATTCTGGATGTAAAATTCAAGCACAATTCAAGCCAAACGGTGTAGATCACGCGATGAGAAACTAGTTTGGCCTAAAATCTCATTTGTATCACGATAAATCAGTTTTAGTATTGGTCAGAGGTGTATTCACGTATAATGTGATGTATGGTCGGGCTTGTAAACCAAGGGCAGTAAATGGAAACTGAAGACCTCAGTGTGGGAGAGAGCGTTATAATACCAGGCATTTGGAGTAGTTGTTTGAGCCCTAGGAAGCACTTTGGCGGAGAGATACGAGTGTTATTTGGTCAGCCGGTGTGAGCAAGAGCCTGTGTTGTCATCCTTGACTGCAGCCTCAAGTAAAGTTTGATGTGGTGGCACATCTATGA
Source organism: Opisthorchis viverrini (assembly GCF_000715545.1). Classification (NCBI taxonomy): domain Eukaryota; kingdom Metazoa; phylum Platyhelminthes; class Trematoda; order Opisthorchiida; family Opisthorchiidae; genus Opisthorchis; species Opisthorchis viverrini. The sequence continues at coordinate 717,916 of NW_008751919.1, read as the reverse complement.
AGTTAGAAGTGGTTTTTACTGGCGTGATTGAAGTCAGAGTTAACCTGGGTGTGTCCGCAAATGCAGACGTGGGAGCTCCTGGCCCTGAGCGTGAGATGCGGAGGTTTATGCTGGTAAGCAGTTTTGTTGTTCACAATTTCTAAGATGTCCAACCTTCATTCAATGAAATAACCTGGCATTTGTTATATACCGCGATATTGAAGCAATTGAGCCCGTCTGTGAATAACGCTCATTCCTAGATGAGCCTAACCGGTGATCAATTTAATGGCATTTTGTAGCCCTTGCAACTCATTTGATGAAGTAACACATGAAGCGGCTAGCACCCATATATAAACTCTTGATGATTTCCAAAGTCACAAATGCGCATCTTCAGAAAGCCAGCGAGAAATGAAATTTACGCCGAGGAGTATGTACTTGTCGTACAATCATTCACCGGATACGTGACTTTCCAAGGAGGGGACCTACCCGGGCGGATGACTATGTAGCCATAACTCTGTTATCCTAGTATGATATGCAGATTCACCAAGCATTTTCCAAAAGCAAAGAAGCAACAAGATTCTGGATGAACCAGGTTTTCGTAGAAATATTTCCTAACAGCGAAGGACCGATTACTTTGAATCAAGGTAGCCGTCCAAAATCGAATTTCGCGCAATGGGTGGCACTGAGTAGACTCACGGAGTTGGTGATGGACGAACAAGATCAAAGCTGTTATCAAGGGTTGGGTTTACTTTGGTGGACCCTATTCTCCCGGAATGCACACGCGCAAAAGGGCGCAGCACTGTTCTGTAATCTCCCAGCGCGTGGCAGTAAGGTCACCAACGCGATGACTCACATAAAAAGCATCTGATAGTTTTTAAAAAGGAACACTAGGTGCAGCGTGAGAAACCGCCAGAGGAAGGTTATACTGGCCACTAACCGCCCAAATCTTGCGCAATGCGTTCGAAAGTGCAAATTTGTGGAAAGATTCAGTCGCTGTTTAATCTATTTACAGAGTTAACCCGTGTCATCTTGTTGAACTTTTAAACCTAACATAACCTTTGCTTGGAGAAATCCAGTCAGTAGCTCGGAACTGCGAAGACATGAAGCAGATAATTGTGCCGCAGAAGTCCTTTCGGTGCCTTGGACTCAAACCCAGAGTACAGCAGTTAAATTAGTTAACTTCTCTAGTAGCACGTCTCTGGGCTCTTCACCATCGGAGGTGGTAGATACGACGTTGAAATGCTTGTTCACAAGCTGTGTCAGACTTTCCAACAAACTTTGCGATATTAAACAACCAATTCGCCTTAATAAGCCGCCCACAACCGCAATTACATAGACCCGGCTCGCACCAGATGTCCCTGACGCGAAGATCTCGATAGACGGCTACTCTATTTTTCGAGCTGTCTCGAAAAGCGGGTAGTCTGGTGGAGTTACTCTATATTTACGTGCGGCCCAGCTCATCCCGGCTGTGATCTTTCATACCGCTCAAGCATCGTTTCGCAATGCGACTTTCAATCATATTGTGTTGCGCGGGACCGATTTATTTCTTGGCATTGTCTACCGTTGCCCCTTGAATCCTCAAACATACAAGCACTTGAACAACTCTCTTTAAGATACTACTTTACTCATCTCTTGCTGGTAGGTGATTTTAACACTCAAAAGTCCTCCTGGATGGAGCTCCAGAGCGTCAGATCAAGTGGACTATTTGAAGCGACACTGACCAAGGTCGTTCAACAGAGCGCTTGGGCCCAACATATCGTCGCACCCACCAGATACCGCGCAGACCGACTTGCATCCCTTCTGGGTTTGATCAGAACCAACGAAGGACTCTTCATTGATCAGGTGTAAATTAACGCTCCTACTGAGGGCAAAGTGACCACTGAGTGCTGACCTTTGACTTCGCCTGATACTGGGCCAGAAAGTTGAAACCTCAAACGCAAACTCAAAGATTCTGCCTTGCAGACTTCTCAGGAGTGCGCATCCTTCTTGATCAAATTAAACTGGGACCAGTTTCTGTGGGAGAGCTATACAGGGCCATTTTCTAGGATAATCACGAGTTCAACGCGAAGTTCTTTCAGAAAACCAGCATGCAGTCATATGGATCTCAAGCTGCTTAAAACGACCCGGTATCCTCTGGATAAAAGAACCCAACCGTTTCCCAAGAAGTTGCCTAGGTGAGATACAGAAGATGAGCTGGCATTTCGTATAATGCGGATCCGCTGTAAATCAGAAATCCGCCAAGGGAACATATGACAAAAAGGCCACCATTCTAGACCTTTCCCGGAAAAACAAAAAGCTGCTGTCTGAGTATATGAGACAATGCCACAGAAATGAGTCGACCGCGTTCTACTTGGAACACACGAGTAACCCACCATTGGCGTCGGAGCTATAGTGAGAACTCTATGCATAAATATAATCTGCCCCAGCAATTTCGTCATACGTCTTATCGAGACACAACTACGAACGGCTTCTAACCAGCATGGTCTTCACATAGAAAGACTAGCCAAGACAAACTCTTTCTGCGCGTCGGGGCCAGTCAAGGTTCATCCAAGGATCCTGAAGTAAACGTCGTTCACACTGACAAAATACATTTACCTTGAGTTTCGTCAGTCACTTGACGAAGGTCACCTTTCGTTTGCTTGAAAGGAAGCGATTGTCACGCAAATCTACAGGTCTGGTGACCATGGCCCGGAAGCCACAGGTTCATTATCCTTCCTAGCATGCCATGCAAGGTGGTGGAATGCATTCTGAAGGGGCGCATCTTATATTAATTTGATATCCCCAGTTTCACACGCATTTCTCCAAAATTGTTCTCGCGTGACAAACATGCTCGCATTTTCGGACAGCTTCACCCCATAGTGGATGCCATAATTTCGCGACTTCTCAAAAGCCTTCGGTCCAGCCCCACACGTCGCGCTGCTTCACAAACTCCCCCCTTACGGGATTTAAGGCGTTACGTCTCCCCGGAAGAGACAGTGATCTGGAGGAAGGAATCCAAGAATCTTGCATTGAACCACATGGTTAATAGATTTGCAGCCAGTAGATATCTTTGTAGAGACATGTTGGACACGTTCATTGAGGGTTCCGTACTTTGTGAGTTGAATAGGTAACTTGGTTGTTGTATTCAGAAAATTTTCTGAAGTAAGCCCCATTAAGTATCTGGAAGTCCGTGCAAGTAATATAGAGAAGGTGCACCGAAGCGCACCGTAGAACGATGGATGTCGTTGGGCCGACTTTTTCACTGTTGAGTATGGACATGTTTGAAGAAATCCATAAGCTTTTGGCATGCCTCTCCCAACCGTGCTGTGCCGTTCTCATCATGCACGAAGAGATGTTCACCTGGTCTTCTCCGGAAGGCATATGGACCTACTTTTCGTCATCCAGTGGAAGGTGCAAGTCCGATGAAAGCCAATTTGCGGCGTCTCGTCTACTCGAAGAGCGCTGGTGTTGGTACTTCGGGATTCCGGGTCGTCCACAAAAGCATACATGGACCTTGAAAACCATCAGAAAGCAGGGGATTCTAAAACGGAACCTTGAGAAATTCTAATGGAGATCCGTGAAGGAGAGTAGTTTGGGCCAACCTCTAACCGATATGTACCACCTGATAGAAGGTTCATCCACGGTAGGATTTCTCGTTGGTTCCCGAAGGAGTCAGCGTAATGTGAGGAAATTGATAGAATAGAATGATCTCGTGAAGCCGATCTGAATCGTTTGTCTTTGGCTTAGACTGAGCTGTGCATGAACACAAGTATGTTTGCCATAAAAGTGAGGTACGGGAGTAATTCGTGTCGCGCTTAAGACGTAGAAGGTTCTGGCATTGGGGTGTATTTCAGTCCAGGAAAGTCTCTCTTGCTCTCCCGCGTTTCGTGTCGTTCCGGAGGATAGACTTACATAACAACGGGACTCCCTCAGCAGGCATGTCTTGTGTGAGCACGGCTCCTGTACGTGCGGTTATCAACAGCTGTTCAATCCAAGCCGGAATTGATCCCGAGGCTCCGGAGAAGCACCTTGGCGTACTTAGGTGCCCCCAGTGCTGGTGCGCCTAAGACCTGATGTTCACCCTCTTAGAGAGTGGATCTCGGCCTTCCTTGGTGTGTGCTACATTTGGCTATTTTTTCCTTGCGGATGCATCCCTCCTTGTTTGATTACGATAACTTTTGCTGCTCGTACAGCGTTGAGTTTCATATTGTGACCGGCTGTATTCGGTTTTGTTTAACGGTTTGCTTTGAGCACTTGTTTGTTCGGTTTCTTGCACTCATTTTTGATGACGAAACTACTTTGACATCAGCAATATCTCTACAAATTAGGCGAATTTTCAATTGGTCATTCTGCGGCAGTTAATTTCCTCTTTTAGGTTCGCGGACTCTTATTACGCCCGAGAACGGCGTGGCCAAATCGGCGTACGTAATTATCGGTTACACTTATGCAGTGTTGGTTGATCTGGCCCCCGGTTTCATGACTGGCGACTGGATCCCGCACGTGATTGACGCATCTAGCTTATTTGAGTTAAACATTGGTAACTAATCGTTTTCAGAGAAATCTCCCGGAATTTTTTCACCGCTGCTGCTTTGTCCGATTAAATCCTGGGTGATAGATTCCTCCTGATTAATTGGCATGTGGCTGAGGTGACTCAGATACGCTCCTCGACGCTGAGGAGAGCGTTAGTTGTTGGTCTGTCTGTGGCGGTTGCTGTCCTCTTGTGTGCAGCTGATACTGTCCAGCCTGATGCTTGTGGCCTATGTGTGGATTTCTCAGCTGCCCCTTTGTATTTTACTTGAAAGGTAATCGATGTTTGATGCTCCTTCCTCATGAGTATAGTTCATCATGTTCGGGACTATCGTTGATGGCCGAAGGGTCTGTTATGGCTGAGTAGCATTTGTAGTCCGTACTCGAGGTGAGTGGTTCCCCCTATTTCATTAGTGTTGATGGCCAAGGTCTTTGCAAGCAGCCGTGGAGTTGTCACTCGCAGCTGGGAATGCGCCTGTTTTTCTTGTTCAAATATCAGCTGTTTAACTCAAGTTCTCCACGCGACCATTTGAAATATTTGCGCGCCATAAAACCCGAAAGGATTAAATTATCTCCATTTGTACTCAGAAAGTGCCTCCCCCTTATAAGGCCTGGTCATATTGCCACGAATTATAGATGCATTTACGAGGACAGCCTGTGTTTCAGATTGACCCACAGAAAGACGGTTGTCTGCGCTAAGCAACAAACTTAGGAAGTATCCTGGAGGGTCGCTCGGAACCCACGACCTCTCTGTAATAACTGAGTTCTGGAATTATGTCGGTATAACCAAACGAACCAGAAATTCAGAATACAGCACGTCATAACAAGTGGCACATATATATTCAAAATGATGGCTGTGTACAGCATTTGGAATATTAAAACAACAGAGTGATCAATAGAGCAATGAATGGAGCATCAGTCGTGTTCATCACATCTGCCACACCTTGAATGAGCGTGTGGATGGCTATAGTTCAGTGGTGGTCTTGATCGTAATCTTTCGGATCTTCTCGGATAGGAAACCTCAGGTTCTTTGCAGGTGGCATGTTCCTCAGAGATAACGTTTTGTTCGGATACAATGAGATCATCTACAAAGGATCCAGCAGGAGTGCCGTTAACCGACTGACCTCTGGTACTGAACTCAACCTGATCAATGTGTTTTCAGTGACAAGAGGGTCATCCAAATGGAGAATTGTGACCATACATTTGCCATTTGATGAAAGTATTACTCATGTAACAAGCCATAAATCACTACCCCTAATAAACCTAACATCAACCTTTTTGGCACAGTCAAGTATTCTACGCAGAGTGAGATTTAAAAGGAATCGCGAGACTCTCCCCAGTAAATAAACGAATAGCATTCCTGTAGTACATCAGAAAATTCTCGATTCCGCGGTCTAATTCCACAAAAGAATTGGGGGAGAAAAAAGTAATTGCATATTTCAGTGTCCGTACAAAATTCTTAGCAAGCTCATGCGAATAGGGATGTCGCGGAACAACAAAAACATGTCGACATCCAGAGCATGAAATCGGCGTCGCTCGTGCTGCTTCCAGCCACGTCGCAGTGCAGAAAAATGGGGGGGAATATCTTTTAGTCAACAAGCGCATTCCGCTTGACTGGTAATGGTTAAATCAATAAACAATGAATTGTTTGAATTAGGGTCGCATGATGGAATTCTTTACAAGAAATCGGCATGAAGAATCATTTTCGAACTACGATGAAGAATCGTGTATTTGTACGAACTGGGCGCAATGATCCACCGTTTCACCATAGCGTCAGATGACTTCGCTAGAAATTTTGTTGGATGATACAAGAACTTCAAAGCTTCATGATCAGTAGCAGTGGTAATGTTCGATCCCAAAAGATATTTATGAAGCCGTTTGACAGCCCAATATACAGCAAGTGCTTCTCGTTGAGTCTGAGAATATCCACGTTCGGCGTTTGAAAGTCGACGGGAAGTGCATATCACTGGTTTACCACATTTCTCTAGGATTGCTCCTATTCCAGTTGGAGAAGCCTCAGTAATGATGGTCAAATGATGTTTGGCTGAAAATGGTTTCAAAACCGAATTCCAGCAATGAGTCTATCTCGCAGTTGGTCTTACAGTTAGGTATTTTGGTCACATTTGGCTGTCTGTGTCTATAACTGCAATACAAAATCACGAACCGATTGAGAATGGGAGCGGATCAAAATATTGGACTTATCTCTTTCGGCCGCTACGAAGTTACCGATGATAGATTCAGGAATATGCCGTGAGTTTCTTATCATTTATATTGGTTTTTCCAAGACACCATATATCCCCTACGTCTCGTGCAGTTGAATTAACGTTTATTGCTTCTAGTTTGGTAGGCATGGAGAATCGTTCCAATCTCAACTCCAAAATGTGAGTTCAGAACATATATCGGTATAAGCAAACGAACCGGAAATTCAGAATCCAGCACGGCGTAACAAGTAGAACGTATATATTTGAAATGATACGTGTGTAGAGCCCTTGGAGTATCAAAACAAGCGAATATTGAATAGAGCATCAATCGTGTTCGTCGCACTCTCCTACCACGTCCACTTTAACGAGCTTGCAAGTAAACTCACCAAAGGCAGACTGGTTCTAGAAATTGCGTGGGGTATATCATCGCAGCCCCATCTGGTCCACCTACAAGCTCTGCCTCTCAAGGACCTCTACAATCCCAAGTATTATAGCCTCCTAAGATGAGCCCATCTCTGAGCGTGGTGACACCGTGGAGTATCCGAACCTGTACTCTGACAGCCGTTTGGTGATCCCTATTTTTTCGAATCTTAGGACGTTTCGCTCACCAGCCACTCTAATGTCGTGACAACTGCGGCCAAGCTATACCCCGTCTTTTGCACTCACTTTCCCACTCGACCGCCTTATTCAGTCCGATTTTCCGGACACAGAAAAAATTATTTTCTTTATTTTTGTATATATTCGCCCGAACCTCATCGTTGTCCCGACCAATATACGTAAGAACTTCGAACCACACCAGCTAGCAATCTTGGCAACCCTTGAGTTCGCTTATTTCTCAATACCACTGAAGGTAATACGAAAGTTTTCATCATAGGGTTTTCTCTATCGCTGCCAGGAACTTCGGTCCACAACGACGTAGATCCCTCACCAAACGATCAACTGCCTGCTGTCAAGTACATTTATGCGGGCAATTTGCCCCAGTTCGTGGTAATGGATTACGTATAATCGCAGTTACTATGAGATTTGTAAAACATTTTAACAACTGTGTGTTAGCCTGCTTGGCAAACTACAATCTGCAGGCGTCGATGATCCACTTTTGCGATAGTTTCCGTTCCACATTACAGAAGGAACCCTTTTCTCATTGCTACTTCTCAACTCCTGAATTTCATATCCGGCTACACATTTTTCCCCTGTACACCAGTAACGTCAATGACTATCACCCATGATTTAATTCCCCAAATTTTTATGATATCCAAACATTTGAGGCCAACGACTTCTTCTGAGCGTTAACATCTGGTCTGATCTGGACACGCATCCACTCCCACAGCTTACATATTTATGTGTTTCCAAATGTCAGGCTTTCACATGTCGATTCCACATTCCCAAAATGACATTTTCTATAGCTAACTACCGATTCCTTTCAATCCTCATGTGAGTGGCTTTGACCCTATTCAACACTGTTGCTCAGGACTTTTCAACCAAGTGGTCGTGGATAATGACCTCTGCGCAGGTCATTCAACCAACTACAAACCATATATCACTGTCACATTATATATCGGTGCCGCACGTGTCTCAAGACAGCTTCCTGGGTGCATGTGAGCCTACCTTGATCAAAGATGATAGAGCTGGATAAAGGGATGAGTGGGCCCAATACCTGGAAAAAAATACCCGTTTATTCTAACAGAAATTCTGATGTTTGGCACTGAACGCTTGAGAAGTGATACATGCCCTGAAGTTAGTCCAGCGAAGAGTTGAATACACAAGTAGGCAATATTTCGTGAAAATTCTGTTTTTGATTCATTTTTAAGAACAAATTTTCGCCTAGGAAATTCCTCCTATCTACCCACTATTTCAAAGCGTAAACATGTCACCGGACAAGACTCATAGCAAAGCTACACTTCAAAAAATAGTGTGAAAACTTCGAAAAATCTCAGCCATGTTCTGTTCTGGTCACAAATCTGCTTCACTTGAAGCTATATATTATCAATCACCAGAATTCTTTTGGGAGCACAAGACATTATGATGACGCGAGGAGCCAAGGAGACACTACTCAGAATTTTTGTACTACAAATAAAGTCTTCTACTCCTAGACAACGAAGGTAACCAATAAAGTGGGTCCAAATGTCATTTCGTCGTCATTGGCTGCTGGTGAAGATCCACGATCAATAGTCCGTCCTTGAAGCGTCAAGGGAAACAATTGAGATCTTAGTTTCTAATTGACTGCCTGTAAGAACGCTTCAAAGAACTCACGAATTTCATCATTTTGAGCATCGTAGCACCGAAACGCTTTCCGCAGTTTCCTGGATTGACTAGAGCCACGCAAATTGTCTAGAGGACAGCATACTATTTCTCCCTCGTTTTGGCAGTTACTATGACATTTGCCACTGGTCTTCAGTCATATTACATCGAGCTCAACAAAAATCTAAAGCAGGCAGATTCCGAAATATTCCTCTTATATCTACGTTACAATTTGTGTAGACATTTAAACAGCGTCTGAAAGCAAACAACGTTGTGAATTTGGGGGAAGGCAAAACGTAATTGGAAATGAGCGAAACGCAGAAAGTGAACAGTAGACGCCGAGTTTTTTTAGCTGTACACTCATTTACCATTGGGCTAGCATCGATGGATGACCCAGCTGAATATAAGCTTAATCTGTCATCCACCTTAGGCTAAAACTGACGGTTTTGAAGATAAGAGCGATATTCAATAGAGCATTCCATTAGCTCCCTATAAGGTACACGTGAATGAAGGAACTGTTTGTGGGCCCGAAAACTTGTGTGAGCTTATTTCATTACTATTTGAGGTAAAATGACTTGCGTTTTATTCTGTTAACAAGCTGGGTAAGCTATGATTTCAAGTGAATTTTGCATCACTGATTTAGAGGCTAGATCTGCAAAACGCTATGGGAGATACGAGCGAAAAAATCCCCGTTTAAATGCCCAATACAAAGAAGTGATCTATCGTGATACAAATGAGATTTCAGGCCAAACTAGTTTCTCATCGCGTGATCTACACCGTTTGATTCGGATTGTACTTGAATTTTACATCCAAAATGTTACAAGGTTACGGAACGCGTTTAATTCAGTGTGCCAGAAACGTGATAGCAACGTGGACGTTGAAAATATGGCGCATCAAATATTCACATGAGAATCATGTGGGCACTGAACATGTGACCTTGAGAATACGAGCACTTGTCCCAGGCTAGACACAATGTGAGCCAAAGCGTCTAAAGAACGTCCGAGATACTATGGTTCATGGTTTATGCATGCTCACTCAACCTTGTTTTTAAACTTGCTATCAAGTGATCGCAGGTAGCCTACCGTCGTGTCTAATTCGGAGTAGCCTCACTTATTCTCACATGCTGACTTGCCTCAACAAGTTGTCTCACCAGGTGTTGAGGGTGGTTCTAGAAGTCGTTATACAATATATTTCGGTTTTTGCAGGGCAATCTGGCTTCTGTCAAGCTACAAATTAACACGAATTATACTGTTAAATAGAAGAACTACAAAGCGCTTTTTATCCTATCATCCGTTGCTCCCTTTTGAGTAACAGCGTCCACACGGCTACAACATTCTGCTTATGTTTTATATTAACAACGCCTGTTACCATTTTGGACTCCACGGTCAGTAGGAAACGAGAAATGACTATCAGAAATTTTCTTCAACATTTTCCATCAACGTCATCTTCACTCCTATCGTCATCAAGCAGAATGCCTCCATTTGCAACATCAAACTCATCTCCATCTTCGAATACATCAACAGTAACAACACTAGTGTGACGAATTCAAACGTAGGTGCGTTCAAAACAGATACTTGTTAGGCCACTCGAAGGATGCCTGAGTGTTGGCATGGTGCCACCTACCAACAGCTAGATATGTGGAGATGAGTTGCCCCGTCTTGGAACACGAGCGACTCGCCGTCGCAATCATAGAGATCACCGCTTATGTACTTTGTTCTGGCGTACCGGGATTCGGAATCGCAAAGTCATCAGATTCCATGAACAAAGGCATACCCGACCTTACTGCAAGTGACCACAGGGAAATCTGTATCGGTACTTAGTTTGAAATGCTATCTCGACCCACTGCATCCCTCAACACGTTCACAGACATAAACTGCTCCGTCATTCTCTTTTGATGGAGGATTTTTGTTACTTTCCACATCACATTTATCGTCATACCTACAAACGTCAGCAGAACCAGCAGCATCACTCTTACCCAATGCATCATAATCAACGTTGCTGATATCCTCAAAATTTACTACTGGCACGATGTACGTCAGCATCAAAAAGTTAACCGCAAATAAAAACACCGTGTTAGTTTGAACCAGTAACAAAGACAATCGTTGTCACCAAGTCCATGTTGAGGAGCATGGACAATCGGAAGACAAATATTATGAACGGCCTCCTCCTCATCAACATCAAAACCACAGTCACCATAATGCCCCACCCTCGGGAATCCACATCTTCGTTGGATCGGCTTTTGTCACAAACCCAACTGAATTATCACAAGTGCCATTTTCATGGCACAGCATACATTGTGTATAACAGTCGGATCGTCATTTCCAAACCACTCAGCAGTCAGAGATCAGAAATAGGCAAACCTTTCGGTGGAATTTGCGAGTAAAGAAGGGTGTCCGTTCTTAGTGTGGGCAGTTATGTGCAATAGTGTATAATGTGTTTATTCAGCAAATCAGCCTGAGTGACGTTCAAATTGGATGCCCTTTTACGCAGATTAAGCGAATGTAGGTCGCTTTGTCTGTGAGGAAACGTGCTACAGGAGATCACCATTCCAGCAACGCTATATGCCTTCTGTTTGCACGGGCAGCGAAGCATCTTTGTTGAACTCCGATGTCATGCTCTCGATGATGATGAGGGTGATGATGATGATGATGACAATGATGATGATGATAGGTCTTCTGTACCCGTGTGTTACCAGTACACTGCTTTCGTTAACCAGGCTACAGTAAACATAGCTGAAACCCATGAAATCAATTTGCCCATAGCCACATTTTGGTGGACATCTTCAGTTCCATTACAACTGAGCAAGAACTAGTGTCCTGTGATGTACTCCTCTATGTCGGCAGTCTGTATTACTAGCCACGTGCTTCCTTGGGTGGAGTAGCACTATGTTTCAGAACATGCCATGTTTGATCCAATTAATTAGCGTTTTCGCCAGTATGATCAAACCGAGTTGAGGCAATCCGTTTCTCGGAGCACGGATTTTAATATTGCATAATAAATGAGATGAGAAGGGTGGAAAATGATTGTGCTTCAAAATGCAACAGTGCGACAGTCATATGAGCACACACAATGTGGTCTTGGAAATTCGCTAGTTTGTTTAATGCCTTCACAAAAAAGCTGGTTCACAAAACTTCTACGGACCAATAGCCCGTCGTTAGATAGGACTTTCTGGTGAGATTCAGAACAGATACTTGTTAGGCCACTCGAAGGATGCCTGAGTGTTGGCATGGTGCCACCTACCAACAGCTAGATATGTGGAGATGAGTTGCCCCGTCTTGGAACACGAGCGACTCGCCGTCGCAATCATAGAGATCACCGCTTATGTACTTTGTTCTGGCGTACCGGGATTCGGAATCGCAAAGTCATCAGATTCCATGAACAA
>NW_008751919.1:695750-700556 GCF_000715545.1 Opisthorchis viverrini | reverse complement strand
AGACCACGCATTATCATGCTCTATCGGTTCAACATCAACCCAAATCAAGCGGTCATGTGTGTCCTAAGCAAATTCGTAATCGGACTTGCAATCACCAAGTCCGTAGTGGCAAACATGTACAATCAATACATCAATCGGAGCAACGCATTCACCATCACAAAACTGAAGACATACTCATCTTAGTCTCCCTTCTTCTACATCCGTATATTTACCAGCGTTGCGCTTGTCACCAAATGCATCACCATCATCAACATTGGCAACTACCTGGACGGGATCGTCATTCTCACCAAATTTCTCTCTCACTATTAACGTACCATTTTGTGGCATCGCCTGCAGTGACGTCAGCAACATCATTCTCATCTCCAGCATCGGCTTGGAATTTCTTGTTGGGCATAATTCTACGAAACTCACAGTGGGTTATTCAACGTCTGTCTGTGACAAGCAATTTTAAGTTAGTTCAACCATCGAATTATAGGTGGTTGGGGAAGGATTATTTCAGAGGGTGAGTGAAACTCCAACGTGAGAGGTCGTCACTGGGGAAACCCATCAGTAGATGGCCGCTGGCTTTGGTTGTATATTTGTTTTGGGATTTCGTCCTGTAAGTGAAGCCAATCTATGCTGAAAGCCGAGAAGCACTGTACAGCTGTTTTATCCTTATTGGGAATCATCAGCAGTGCGCATCTCACGAACCCGCAACCTCCCAGCTAGCAGTTTGAGCACTTGACCGTTCGGCCACGAGTGGCTGATCAGCAGTGTGATAAACTCGCACTTAGACAGGATATAGGGTCGCTCATCGTTCAATCACGGGATCCACATCACGCGGTCGCACGTGTTGAATGGCTCCTCGAGCAACGACTTCTCAGATAAAAGTTTCACTCATCGGGTGAAGCTGAATCTTCCACTGGGCTACTTATATATTGATGGTAGTGTGAGGAGTATATTTTATGATCTTGCCAGCCAGCTGCTCTAATAATTACTGTCGCTGATTCTTGTTATTGTTCACTCATTCGCGTCATCGTCATGAATACCACGAATATCATCCGCACATATAGGGTCCTCTTCCGGATCCCATGAATTTATCCTCCCATAAAATCATTTGTGTATGATTTTCGAAATTGGCGAACATTCCACAGGCGATCATACTAATAATAATAATAATAATAATAATAATAATAATAATAGTAATGTTCATTCCCAACTTGTGGGTGGCATTTGTTTGAAAGCGAAGGGAATGATGCGGGCTGAATTCTGCATGAGGGGTACAGGTTTGCTGGACGATTCCAAAATCTGTCCACTTGGTACTCTACGGAGAAAGTGGCGCCAACGGTTCCCTTCTGTATCGGGACATTTACTAGGTTCTTTGGTATGCCTCGATATTTTTTCATCTACGGCGGCCGTACTGGGGGAAACATTTGTTACTTAAGAATCTCGTCTGACAAAGTATTGACTATTATATTTACACACTAGCTTAAATAACTGGATGTCATCGATCCTTGTGTCGCTCTTCTCTTTTCACGTAGAATAAAAGTTGAAAATGATCTCCAATAAATCGTTTCTTTAAGCGAGCCTTAAGCATAATTATATTCCGATTAGAAAACCATAATGTTTCTCGACATATTTCAAGAGTCAACCGCAAATATCTAGTGGCTGACATGCATACAAAAGAAGCAATCTTTCGTCTGTTCCGAGAGAAGCGACCTCATATTTTAATCCACCTAAAAGGCTGTCTAATAATGAAGCAGTCAAATAAACAGATCAACGCGAAACAAGCCACAACCCTTGACGTAATCGAAAAAGGACGGGTGCGCCTTCAATAAAAAAGTCAGTTATCTGAAAAATAAACCAACCGGGGGCCAAGATCCTCTCCAAGAGTATGAATATCATTCTTTGGGAGCACCAAGTTAGGAAGCAAACGTTTAAACCACAGAGGTCCCTTCGGAGCCTTAAGCTCGATTCCGGCATGAGACTATTAAATCTGCTACTTTGTTTGGTCACCCACCTCACACAAAACATCCCTGCTCCTGGAGTCCCGATGATAGGTAAGTCCATCCGTCGGAATGACAAAAACCCATGAGGGCATGGGAGACTGCCCTGAACTGGAACGCGACAACTCTCACTTTGATTGCCTTCTTCAGCCAATGGGGTCTGGTGAAAAGTTTTCACAGGCGATGACTAAACCTTTTCAACAGAGTGTTTGGATTCCACTGCTCAGGCAAAATATCACCCCTATTCGATCCCGTAAGTATGGACGAAAATCACCTCGTTCAAGAAACCCAAATCAAGGCCGTACTAACACACGGTGCCCACTATATGCTAACCAAAACTCGCCCGGGAAAACAAAAGCTATAAGCCGCCGAAGAAATAAGCTGATTGCCTCTCCCCGAGGGACAAAAATAGGATCTCCATGGGTGACCCGAATACCGGCACTTGAAGCTCACAGTGCACACCATTCGGTCCTGGATTCTGTTTCAACGACCTCAACACATCCAATCCTGGCAGGATACGATGACGAACAGCCTTTGACGAACCTCCTCTTTACGGAGAAGCATGTTCACAACTGTCGTCGCAGGAAACACCCCTGAAGCCAGTTAGGACTACATCATTCATGTCAATAAAACAATCCTCTTCGGTGTCACACAATCAAGGCGGCTTTTCCTATGCCTGAAATAAGGCGACCCTCACGCTCATTGCCTGACAGCTGCAGAATCCTTGGGCCCACTGGCGCATCATTATACCATACCGTGATGGAAGGTATTCGGAGATGGGCTATTTTAAAGCGCCTCAGGGTCAACAACTCCATGTCACAAGGATGACACGAACTCCTCCAACGCCTCGCTCACATGGCAAATATGCCCAAATTTATGAACAGCTAAGTTCAAGCCAAAAGCGAAGGACTCCTATCGACTTTGCAAAGGCATTCTATCCTGTTAAGTCCCACACGTTCCACTGCCTCACAAACTCGAGCCCTTCGGGAACCAAAGAGAAATTCCACGCTGGACGAAACTTCGCAATCAGGTGGAATAATTCGGTTGGATAATCGCCCAACTTACTATTCCGCACAGACTTTCATTAAAATTCCTCAAGGCTCCGTTTTAGAACAACCCCACTCTCTCATCTACGGCAGCCACTTCCCAGATACTCCTTAGGGTCCACTTTTGTGGAGCACAAGAAATCCCAAAGTTACAGCACCAGCACTCTTCAGGTAGATGAGACGCCGCAAAGTAGCGGTCATCGGACTGGTACCTTCCAGTGAATGACGAAAGTTGTATCCATACGCCGTTCGGACAAGGCCCACTGAAAACCACCTCCTGCGTGTTTAGAACTGACCAGAAGTCAGGGAGGTATGATAAAAGGGAAATGTACGTGCGGATTTCGTCAAACATGTGATTGCTTCCTACCTCCTACCTCTGAGTTTTGTCCCATCTGTACAAAGTGCTTGTTCGAAGCAATTCAGATGCTTTCTGTGAGACAACGCGTTAGCAACCTCACTGGATCGCTCTGAGAACTTAAACGGCAGTTCTGCGCGATTTTGTGCTTGCGCCTCTCAGGCGAATAGGGGCTGGTGTTGGATAAGAATACACTCAACCGAAAGTCTTATGAAAAGCCCTGCTCCCGTGCATTATTTCTTGACTTTGTTAAAAGTCCTTGTTTTGATACGTGAGAGCTTGATTGAAATCTTTGCAAACTGAGGTTGGCCTTGACGATTGGGCTGATTCGGCTGAGATGATGGTCATGTTTGGTCTGCTTTAGGGACAGTATACTCTGTAAAGTTTGACGAAACCAGCAAATAATTCCGGGGAGCTTGGCAGAGTTCGGGTAGAGAATGAAGCTTGAACCCTTGGTTAGGTAAGAATGTGCTGTTTGTTGGAATATGAGACACACGGGGAGGGTTAGCTCGAGGTACGACTATCAACTGGGCCTCCGGCTTGTCGGACAACAAGGGGTCGTCAATAAAGAAACTGTCTGTTTTGGTTGTGCATGGGGTACGTGATATGTATTGTCCATATTTATGTTAACCTTGTTGGAACAGTCGTCCTCATATCCTTGCTTTATTATTCTGATGCGTTCACGCCAAAGAACAAACAATGGACTCGAGCTATGCGTTCACAAGAACAAACAATGGACTCGAGCTTTGCTCATCAGCTGTGTACGCTCCCAAATATCATGAAAAATGCTGAGGACTTCAACCAACCATCATCATTCTGTCCACGGTCAACATCAACCCAAGTGAAAACGTCGTGTTTGATTTAGGCAGTAACAAATTCAAAATCGTCATCACCCAATTCGTCCTGAGGATCATGAACAATCCGATCATAAGTAATCTCAACGGCCTCCTCATCTACATCAAAATCGCACCACTCTTGCCACCAAGAGCAACAGCGTTATCATCCTTGTCAACTTGATTGTCACATTGATCGCTGGAGTCCGGAGTGAATCTAATTTCAATGGCAGCATCCTCACCGCTACCTTCGGCACCATTTTACGACCCGCGATTTTTCTGTTGTGGTGAGCATATAATTCACTGGCTCAATTTCTCTCTTCTGAAGCAACAGCACGCCTCGTGAATACTAGCCCGACTGTCGCTTCCAAACCCCTCGACAGTCGGAAATCAGACGTACCCAGACGTTGCAATGGTGGTACCGCGTAAATGACGAATTTTGCTTTTATTATGGACAGTTGTGCATAGGGATGAATATTGTGTTGATTCAGTAGACCAAAGCAACCAGATTGGCGTTCAACTTCGACACTCTTTCCACTAAGATTACGCGTATGTAGGCAAAACTGTTTGCGACAAAACTCAGCATT
>NW_008751919.1:688818-694015 GCF_000715545.1 Opisthorchis viverrini | reverse complement strand
ATAGAAGAAACATAGCCTGTGGTCTTTTCTCATCGCTACTTATCAGCTCCTGAAATTCATATCTTGCTACCTATTTTCCTCTATACATCAGTAACATCAATGACTGTCACCCATGATTCGATTCCCCTAATTCTTGTGATATCCAAACATTTGAGGCCAACGACTTCTTCTGAGCGTTAACATCTGGTCTGATCTAAACACGCATTCATTCCTACAACTTGCATATTTATCTGTTTCCAAATGTCAGGCTTTCACATGTCGATTCCACATTCCCAAAATGACATTTTCTATAGCTAACTACCGATTCCTTCTAATCCTCATGTGAGTGGCTTTGACCCTATTCAACACTGTTGCTCAGGACTTTTCAACCAAGTGGTCGTGGATAATGACCTCTGCGCAGGTCATTCAACCAACTACAAACCATATATCACTGTCACATTATATATCGGTGCCGCACGTGTCTCAAGACAGCTTCTTGGCGCATGCGAGGCTAGCTTGATCAAAGGTGAGTGCTGGATAAAGGGATGAGTGGGCCCAATATCTTGAAAAGCAATTGGCATATTCTAACAGAACTTCTGATGTTTGGCACTCCACGCTTGTGAAATGATACATGCCCTGAAGTTAATCCAGTCCAATATATAATTAGACAATATTTCGGGAAAATTAGCTTTTTTATTTTTCAAGAGAATGTTTTGCTTGGAAGATTCCTTATATTTGGCCTCCATTTCAAAGCGTAAACAGGTCACCGAACAAGGGTGCTAACAAAGCCGCACTTCAAAAATTAATGGCAGTCTTAGAAAACTTTAAGCCATGCTCTGTTGGTCACAAATATTCGTTACTTGAAGCTATATATTATCAATTACCAGAATTCTTTTGGGAACACAAGTCATTATCATAATGCGCGAGGCAAAGAAGCCACTGTTCAGAATTTCAGTAGTACAAATCAAAGTCTTCTACTCCGAGATCATGAAGGTACCCAATGAAGTCGGTCCAAATTTCATTTCGTCGTCCGGTCATTGGCTGCTGGTGAAGATCCACGAGCAATAGTCCGTCCTTGAAGCGTTAATGGAAAAAAACACGACTTCATATCCAGGATTCTTTAACATCTTGGTTTCTAATGGGCTACCTCCAAAAGCTCTTCAAGGAACCTCATCATTCTGAGCATCGTAGCACCGAAACGCTTTCCGCAGTTTCCTGGATTGACTAGAGCCACACAAATTGTCTACAGGACACCATGCCCTTTCTCCCTCGTTTTGGCAGTTACTATGGGATTTGCCATTGATCTTCAGTCATAAATAGAAAACATGTGATCTCCGAAATATTCCTCTTGTATCTACTCTACAAGTTGTACAGACTGCGCCTGAAAGCAAACAACGTTGTGGAGTTGGGGCAGGCAAAAAGTACTTGGAACTGGGCGAAACGCAAAAAAGTGAACAACAGACGCCTAGTTTTGTACTGGTGCACTCATTTACCATTGGGCTAGCATCGATGGATGACCCAGCTGAACAAAATCTTAATCTGTCATCCACCTTAGGCTAAAACTGACGGTTTTGAAGATAAGAGCGATATTCAATAGAGCATTCCATTAGCTCCCTATAAGGTACACGTGAATGAAGGAACTGTTTGTGGGCCCGAAAATTTGTGTCAGCTTATTGGATCCCTATTTGAGGTAAAATGACTTGCGTTTTATTCTGTTAACAAGCTGGGCAAGCTATGATTTCAAGTGAACTTTGCATCACTGATTTAGAGGCTAGATCTGCAAAACGCTATGGGAGATACGAGCGAAAAAATCCCCGTTTAAATGCCCAATACTAAGAAGTGATTTATCGTGATACAAATGAGATTTTAGGCCAAACTAGTTTCTCATCGCGTGATCTACACCGTTTGATTCGGATTGTACTTGAATTTTACATCCAAAATGTTACAAGGTTACGGAACGCGTTTAATTCAGTGTGCCCGAAACGTGATAGCAACGTGGGCGATGAAAATATGGCGCATCAAATATTCACATGAGAATCATGTGGGCACTGAACATGTGACCTTGAGAATACGAGCACTTGTCCCAGGCTAGACACAATGTGAGCCAAAGCGTCTAAAGAACGTCCGAGATACTATGGTTCATGGTTTATGCATGCTCACTCAACCTTGTTTTTAAACTTGCTATCAAGTGATCGCAGGTAGCCTACCGTCGTGTCTAATTCGGAGTAGCCTCGGTAGCCTACCCTCGTGTCTAATTCGGAGTAGCCTCACTTATTCTCACATGCTGACTTGCCTCAACAAGTTGTCTCACCAGGTGTTGAGGGTGGTTCTAGGAGTCGTTATACCATATATTTCGGTTTTTGCAGTGCAATCTGGCTTCTGATAAGTTACAAGTTAACACGAATTCTTCTTTTGAATTGAAAACTCAAAAGCGCCTTTTATTCCGTCAACCGTTGCTCTCTTTCAAGTAACATCGTCCACATGGCTATAAAATTCTGCTTATGTTTTATATTAACAACGCCTGTTACCATTTTGCAGTCCACGGTCAGTAGGAAACGAGAAATGACTATCCGAAATTCTCCTCAACACTTTCCAACAGCATCATCTTCATCCCCATCGTCATCACGCAAATTTCACTCGTCGTCGCTATCATCGTAATCACCGCTGACTTACTTTGTTCTGGCGTACCGGGACTCGAGATCGCAAAGTCATCAGATTCCATGGCCAAAGATATACCTGGCCCTACTGCAAGTGACCACAATGAAATCTGTATCGGTACTTAGTTTGAAATGCTATCTCGATCAACTGCATCCCTCAACACGTTCACAGACATAAACTGCTCCGTCATTCTCTTTGGATGGAGGATTTTTGTTACTTTCCACATCACATTTATCGTCAAACCTACAAACGTCAGCAGAACCAGCAGCATCATTCTTACCGAACGCATCATAATCAACGTTGCTGATATCCTCAAAATTTACTACTGGCACGATGTACGTCAGCATCAAAAAGTTAACCTGCCGCATACTACAAGATATCGTCAAAATCCCCTACCAATATCCCCAGTATCGCGCGGCGTCATTCGCTCTACAGCAAACTTCGAAACAAATAAAAACGCCGTGTTTGTTTGAACCAGTAACAAAGACAGAATCGTTGTCACCAAGTCCATGTTGAGGAGCATGGACAATCGGAAGACAAATATTATGAACGGCCTCCTCCTCATCAACATCAAAACCACAGTCACCATAATGCCCCACCCTCGGGAATCCACATCTTCGTTGGATCGGCTTTTGTCACAAACCCAACTGAATTATCACAAGTGCCATTTTCATGGCACAGCATACATTGTGTATAACAGTCGGATCGTCATTTCCAAACCACTCAGCAGTCAGAGATCAGAAATAGGCAAACCTTTCGGTGGAATTTGCGAGTAAAGAAGGGTGTCCGTTCTTAGTGTGGGCAGTTATGTGCAATAGTGTATAATGTGTTTATTCAGCAAATCAGCCTGAGTGACGTTCAAATTGGATGCCCTTTTACGCAGATTAAGCGAATGTAGGTCGCTTTGTCTGTGAGGAAACGTGCTACAGGAGCTCACCATTCCAGCAACGCTATATGCCTTCTGTTTGCACGGGCAGCGAAGCATCTTTGTTGAACTCCGATGTCATGCTCTCGATGATGATGAGGGTGATGATGATGATGATGACAATGATGATGATGATATGTCTTCTATACCCGTGTGTTACCAGTACACTGCTTTCGCTACCCAGGCTACAGTAAACATAGCTGAAACCCATGAAAGCAATTTGCCCATAGCCACATTTTGGGGACATCTTCAGTTCCATTACAACTGAGCAAGAACTAGTGTCCTGTGATGTACTCCTCTATGTCGGCAGTCTGTATTACTAGCCACGTGCTTCCTTGGGTGGAGTAGCACTATGTTTCAGAACATGCCATGTTTGATCCAATTAATTAGCGTTTTCGCCAGTATGATCAAACCGAGTTGAGGCAATCCGTTTCTCGGAGCACGGATTTTAATATTGCATAATAAATGAGATGAGAAGGGTGGAAAATGATTGTGCTTCAAAATGCAACAGTGCGACAGTCATATGAGCACACACAATGTGGTCTTGGAAATTCGCTAGTTTGTTTAATGCCTTCACAAAAAAGCTGGTTCACAAAACTTCTACGGACCAATAGCCCGTCGTTAGATAGGACTTTCTGGAGAGATGTGGAATAAACGCGAATCCTCTGTATTTTGAAACACAATGCTTTATTCCCGATACGAGGTTCTCGCTAACCCATTGTCAGTGCCTCGCTTGCTTGGTGTTCGAAAAATTCGAGAGTATAACACTTGTAAGATCTAAGGTATTAACGTACGCTGCTTCGAAGAGAACACGGCACTAGACGCAATGCACTACCTCTAAGGTTGCTGAAAATTCTTCGACAGCCCATGACTCGTTTCGACCGTCTTGGGGCTCACTAGGTAGGCACGGTTCCTGAGTTTCCGTCAACCTCATGTTTATCTTGAGCCCAAATTGCAGAAATTAGCGAAATACACCCATTCGCAAACGAACTAGTTTTTGCGAGAAACTCACCTGAAACCCAGCTGAATCTCTAAGCACAGTTATATTTTTATCATGGTGTCAAATAGCACGGTATTGTCTGTGGTCTACGAGCGACAGTCACACTATTTTGTTGAACGCGAAGGCAGATGGACATATTCTTGTCGTTTTCAGTAACCCACCTATCCGAACGTCAGTACATCCAACATCCACTTTCATGTCATCATCCTGATCGAACGTGGAATGCAGTTGCGCTGGAAACAGCTACTCCCACTGAAGCTGTGATTTGGTCGAAATCAGCAAAGGAAGCCTGTACATTGTGTCAGCAAGGGCAACCTAATTTCTTCATGTCCAGCAACGCAATGCAGCTGCCTGGATAGTAATCGAGTTTGTTGACAATCAAATATGCAGTCGATAGAGTCATCCAAACGCCAGAAAAAATTGCCAAGACACAGGGAAATCAGATTTCAGTAGTTTCAATACACGTCGGAATTTTCAGTAGCACCAGCCATTTTTCCAAGCCTCTCACCGGCAATCATTCAACCTACACTCCACTGATGAACCATAACCTGTAGGCTGCTTTCAATATCACAAAGAACGCGCATCAGACGTGCATATTACGATAAAACGTAAACACACCCCAACGATATGTTTGT
>NW_008751919.1:666584-679836 GCF_000715545.1 Opisthorchis viverrini | reverse complement strand
GACTTGTCTGACTGATGAACCCTATGGGGATTCTGACTTGAACGCGCTTGTGAATAAAACCCGTGCAATTCAGGACTGCTTGGGTCTATTTGATTAAGTAGCATGGCGCACGACATTCGTAACGTACTGTGGTCTGGTACGGTTCATTTACCAGCTAAGTATTCTGCAATAAACCTCTGACACGGTGGCCTACTAGCGAACACAACTGACCAACAGGTTCTACCTAAAAATTTTTAAACGTAAAATTACAAGTGCGGGACATGCTCATTTCGATAGTTTTACGCAAGAACAAATGAGATAAAGAACGGATATTCTTCCACAAAATTAGCATATGCATTTTGAAGCAGTTCTTTGTGATTTCTTGGCTTGTTTCAGCCTGATTATCTTCATTCGTACCAGCAACAATTATTTTTTCCAAGGTTTGAATTGCATCTTTAGGGTTGTTATTTGTTTTGTCTGTGGTGTATCTGACCACTTGATTGTGACAAAATAACGTCCTGCGAATCCAGGCTTGCTGAGCCATTCGAATGACTGGAATGCAACTGGTGAGTGAAGTGCATTTCATCATGAATATGATGAGGTTTGTCCGATTGAAATGATCCATTTCAGGAGCGGCCTTCAGTTGTTCATTCGCCTTAGAACCTTGCCAAACTTGGAAATATAATTTTGGTTGGAGTCGCAAAGCGATGGACAGATTGTAAAACCATCAGGTGGTCGGCTCAACATGGCGGGGAGATCAATAACTTCCTAAAAACATTCTTGCGTCGACGAAAACGATTAATGGGATATACAACTATGGTGCAGTCAGGATAAATCACGAGTGGTCATTCTGTTTTCCGTACATGGCACGATCTTCACATCATTCAGATCAAAGGGATACTCTGCATGTTCAGTGAGCTTCATTCGCACTCATAGAGCTTCTCCGAACACGTGACACCATGGACTAGCAAATATTCGCTCTTTCGATGATGGTTGACTCTCAAATGTTTGCCCATCTAATTATCATTTGTCCTCCCTTTTATCACATTCGTCACATTCGGGTTGCTCTACAGAGTCAAAACGATTTTCAGCTAGGACGATTCGTGTCCGCGGTACCTTCGGTTGCATGCTGTTTGGATGCCTAATTTATGGAGAAAGCACCACAAAATATCCATTTTGGAGACCGACTTTCCAATGTCATAAAGCGAACGAAAACTATTCACCTCACTCATGCGTCATAGAAAAAAGTATTTTTCTTGGGTCAATTGAATAACATACTCATATATTATAAAATTCCCATCGATTTTGCACAAAAACATAAGGTAGTTCTTTTAAGTCTGAACAGATCATTGACTTACAGTCGGATCTACATGTTCTTGCGCTCCTAGATAGTCCAATTGCTCGCACTGTGTGACACGAAAGCTGTAGACACAAAGTAGCAAGCTGTAGACACAAAGTAGGAGAGTGTATGATACGATTAACTTCAGCATGGTCACTAGAGCTTCCACAAATCAATGGCATTTTGCGTTATTTATACTGGCTGCCAGTGGACTTTCATATCGTTCGCGATTTGCACCTGGCTAGTCAAAAGCGGTATAAACGCACTCTGGATTTTATCATTTTGAACGTTTCAAGCGTAAGCGCATAAAAACAGCACGCGTTCTGGCGTGGACTTCATTCTCGGCGATACATGATATACTATTGAGCCGAACGAAAAATGTGTATGAGAGTTAATCCGGCACGTAGTGAGGATACCTGGAGTCAATCGATTTTTGACGGCTTTAATCAAAGTGTTCCACGAAATGCATTTACCCCATATTAGTGACTACAGCTAAAAGTAACAGATGAGTATCGCGAAATACACTCACCTGGAACCCAGCTGGATCTTTCGTCTATGATGTTTCCAAGCAACTGAATGTGCTGCACCAGGACGCTTGTTCAATGTCTTTGCGCCCGTATAGACGTAAGACACTACTTATAAGTTGCTCAAAATTATTCGACAGCCCATGACCGGCTTCACATTCGTTGGGGCTCATCAGGTGGACGCAGTCCCCGACTTTCCGTCAACCTTATGAACTACTTGAAACCAAATTTCACGAAATTGGTGAACTACACTCATTTGCAAACTAATTTAGTTTTGCGATAGACTCACCTGGAATCTCTCGTTTATGATATATCCAGGTAACTGAATGTGCTGCACCAGGCTGCCTCATGTTCCAGTCTCTACGATATTCGAGAAATCATGGTACACGTAAATCGAAACACTGAGTTTCTTTCGATGGGCAACGCGGATAACATTCATTAGGAAAACCAAGATTGTAGGCTTTCTGGGATTTCAGGCACCGATCATCCTCAAATGCGGGATGAGAATTACCATGTAAAAACTGCTGCTGTTTGGATGAACGCACGACTAGTTTCAGAGTTTTCCGACAATCCTGGGATCCGAAATTTCATCTGACGAATATTGCTAGTGAGAAGTGTATCCTAAAAGAACTGAATCACGTCCTCCTTGAGCACTCGTTTTAGCTGATGATTTGTTTGAAGACCTGAAAACAACCAACGACAGTGGTACGGCCATGTGATTTTTTACCGGTCACTGACGCAACGTTCAGTTCCAACGTTCTCTGAATCCCTCGGTGCTGTAACCCCTAATCATTAAGCTGGCGCTCGGTATTCGCGCAATGGAGTTGAATTTTCGAAAGCCGTGTTGTGTCTCTGATAGACTAAAGAAATCGGGCAATTAAGTTCAGGGTATCAGTCCGAACTTTCGAGCCCATTTAGGCATCTCGGGGTCGCAGTATTGCTTGGAAATCGTTCCACCAGATTTTTCCGCTACACCTGTCATTGCTTCGGTGGACAATGAAATTCGGTGAGCTGCAAATGTGAATGTAGATTAGGATGGTTTTTGGTTTGAGCACATATGCGACAAATAAATAAATAGGCGAGAGCTCTCGGAATCTGGTGAACAGAGAAAACGATGGACCTGGAGATTGGGCGTTTCCAAGAAAAGACTCTCACTTTGATAATAGAAATCATAACCAAACCAGGAGGTCCAAGTTACTTTCGGATGAACAGCAAAGAAAAATGACAAATCAACATCGGCTACGCGTTGACCGTTGGTCTCTTCACCTGGAGTTATTGGTCTTCAAACGTCACCAATCTGGGTAAAACCGTCAGGAGGCAGTGAGAAGCTTTGTCATGTTAGTGGTTTCAAAGAGTACTTCGTACCCCTTGATATGAGTAACCAACCGTATGACATCGGTCTCATCATGCCACTGGGACATACGCAGTCTGTTTTGCGTCGTAATCTGAACCCCATTAATTTGTGCGGTCGTGTCCTTATTATTCACCTATCTATAGTGTGATCATTCGTGCTACTTGCCTGGATTTTCTTGTCTGATTTTCCGCACGCTTAGTCAAATCAGTGCCTTTATTTATTCATTTTGAGATATTAATTTAATCAGAAATTATCCGTTGTGTTTGGGCTCCCTTCTTTCGTCTATGAACAATCTTCATGTCCTCTTCTGGCATGTTACTTATTGATCCGAAAGTTGTGCTAATTATGAGGACTTCACCACTTGCGTCATACTTCAAAACGCACTCCATGGACAGACTAAAAGTGTTATATGACGGTTCAGTAACGCCCGTAATTATTTCTTGCTCCAGGTGGCTGTTTTCTGGAGTAGCCCTCCTGCGAAGGTTGTTCATTCTGCTTCTAGAACCCATTTCGAAGCAGTTTCTGATGTTTTTCTACGTACGTTTCCGCTCTGGCAAGCTTATGGCTCGGTGCTGAGAACTTAAATTGTAGTGAAGCGCCCTTATTACCCCTGCGCCTTTCAGGCAAACGGAAGCCGCTGGATGATGTGGACACACCCAGTCGTCGAATACTGGGGAAGGTATAGATGCAACGTTTCAGTCTGTGAATCCACGCACTCGAGCCCGACCATCAGATCGACTTCGACAGTATATTCACACTGCAGTGAGCGGGTAGGTGTCAGGATGCGCCCAGACATGGAAAAAAAGAGTGACGGATTCCCAAGGTCACCATCAGTACGACATGTTCGAAAAGCAGGTGCGTTGGTGGAGCGCACCAAGCACAGCTTAGCAACATAAGACCAGTGGAGGAAGGCTGAAATTGTTCACGACCGGAACACCGCCACTGGCTGTACTGAACGAACAAGTGAACGACCATATTTGGCCACTTGGTCATCCTATATATATGCGCAGAAGCTCTGTATGTTTTGTCCTGACAATACAGCGGTGTCCCGAGTTCTATGTCTTCCTACCGCGTGGTCTGGCATACTCATTACAGGCGTAACCAGCAGATGGCCACCCACGATACAACAGTAGAATACACGTAGGAGCGACGTTCTTTATAGCTCTGGAGAATGAAGCATATCTGGACAACAGGACCTGCATTCCAACGATTGTAAGAGTGTTTTAATAATGGTGCCAAGTGCTCCAGAATATCTAAGTACAAATTGTCGTTCCACTAGGATATTTTGACTCAAAGTTTCCATGTTTCACACCAAATAGCAGACAGGTATACCTGGAACTCCTCAAAAAGAGGGGGATTACTAAGGACGAGTGTAAGCCCAAATCGAACAATAAAAATATTTGACCAGGTTATACATCCAAACAATAGATTGAAATCCCGGAATAGAGGAAAAACAGCCGTTTAATCGATTGTTCAACAAAAGTGCAAGACCAACCAATCAAATAGGGGGTGTGATACCATGAGTCGTGGCCAGTTTAGAAGGAGACCACAAAAACACAGAAAGGAAAGCCATTGAAACAAAAGTACCTGGATAACAGCCTGTGAAGCTACCACTAAAAGTACTGGTAATCTGACCTTTCTTTGGTCAGTTACATTAGCACAAACACAAAGATGCGTGTTAGTGCTTCCTAGAGATTTTTTCACGGCTCACGAGTATCGTTAAGTATCGTTAAGCCAGACGAAAACCGATTATAAGCAGTCAAATAGCAAGCACTTCCGGTAAAAGCTCATCTTCTAAAGCAGACGGTTTGAATTAACCTAAAGCAAAGAACAAATTCACTATCTTCTAAGGTTACCCAAGTTTCACCGCTGTTCCTCGAGTTTGCCGACAATCACCTAGTTTAGCATCGGATGCAGCACTCCCCTGATATGATAAGCCGTCGGACTGAATAGAACACAACTCAGGTTCCCTCATTCCTGTACCACAGGCCAGGCTGAGACGAGTTTGCGGATTCTCACCAAAGGATACGCGGTCCGGATCCTCTAGGGTATAAGGACCCGTACCAAAAGAAGTCACCCTCACCGTCCACGCCATCTAAAAATCGAGGAAAACCTCAACTTGGTCTGTGATTGAAAGAACTCCACAAAACAGGACTGGTACAATCATCCAACGTTTCGGTACTGTTATCGATTGAAAGGTTAATTGATGACGCTCAGCCGGCCGTGTAAAACTCATGTCTCGGGACGTCACATTCAATACTGCCGTATTTTGGAATATGTTTCCATCAATTTCAGTGACACTTATACGTGACGAGTGTCTGGTTCACGGTTTTTTTTCAATCACCAGTGTGATCAAGACCGTTTCCACTTCTTTGCATAAGCAATCGGTTGTGAATGGACGCTGAATAAATCTCAAGCATGTCTGTCGTTCGGTGTGGTATACCGGAGTTTATAACCCTGGGACCAACAGCGTTTGCAGATCGCTTCTGGTATTTGGTATCCGTTTTACCCATTTTATTTATAAAAGCAGCATACTGGGACTTTGTCTACTACATGACCATCAAACTGGTATTTAAGCACAGTGCAGGTTTTTTTCTGATGGTGTTGCGGATAAGTTAACACAATGAAATAAGCACTTTGCAGTACCACATACATTTTACGTCTCAGACTCTCTCCCTTCTTGTCCATCAAGGGAAGTAACACCTACGTGCACGCCTCAGCAAAATTGACTAAGAAATAAACTTCCACCTTTCATTGGCTGTTCATGGCTCTCAAGTTTACAGTTGAGAGCGTTCCGTGGGTCCACATCCGCCCAAAGATAGGTATAAATGCCTCTTGATCTTGCCAGACGCAGCAGGTAAGGCTAAGCGTAAACGTTTTCTCCTGGATAGCTAATAACTCGTTCCTTCTGTGATTTTGTATCATGGATTATTTTGATGTCTGAAATTCCCTTTGTTTCCTATGTCCCTGCTCCATTTTCGCGTTTAATGCAGGCGTGTGAACTGGCGTTTATTTGTCCGTACCAATTCCTCTATTTGACCTTGAGGTCATCCAGCCATTTTGGGGCCAACCCTATGCACAAGCGACTATCTCACGTTGGAGACTGTTTGCGCAGTTGGTTCGCACTTTCATAGTCCAAGCGCACGACTTGTTTTGGACGAGTATCTGGTGTATATTTTCTGCACACCGATTGCTGCCGGCTGCCTTCTGCATAAGGCTTATCGGTTTTCTGGATGATGAGCTTCAAGATATCCCGAGAATTGTCCACTGGCTTTTATCTAGAGTAAGTGGCCTTGCGCATTTCCCAATGTATCGGCCGTACCAGTTAATAGCATTTGAAAATTCTTTGGCCCGTTGCATTATTTTGTATTCTAATAAGATACAAATTCGGGTTCTAAATACCATACATGATAATTTTGCGACGTTGACCTTGATTAGACCTTCATGGTCTCAATGATTATCCTTTCTGGCCTGCCATTTGGCCTGTTTTCTGATCGGCATGAATCCGAGTATAATTCTATTCGGCCTCGCGCCGTAAATCTTGTTCGTTTGTCCTTACAGTGAGTTCCAATTATTGAGCCGTTGGTCAGAATGCTGACCGACACTGACTCGGTAGTATCATTGACGTGACAGTCGGCCGATCGCCACAGTGTGCAGAAAGCGTCGGTTTTGATATGACGGTTGGTTGAATCGCGTGTGAAGTACCGGGTTCCAAGGAGCCCCCATCCGTGTCTCCTACTTCCATGTACCACGATCATTTCCCAATATATCGGCCGTACCAATTAATAGCGTTTGAAAATTCTTTTGCCTGTTGCAGTATTTTGCATTCTAATAAGATACAAATTCGGGTTCTAAATACCACACATGATAATTTTGCGATGTTGACCTTGATTAGACCTTCATGGTCTCGATGATTATTCTTTCTGGCCTGCCATTTGGCCTGTTTTCTGATCGGCATAAGTCCGAGTATAATTCTATTCGGCCTCGCGCCGTAAATCTTGTTCGTTTGTCCTTACAGTGAGTTCCAATTATTGAGCCGTTGGTCAGAATGCTGACCGACACTGACTCGGTAGTATCATTGACGTGACAGTCGGCCGATCGCCACAGTGTGCAGAAAGCGTCGATTTTGATATGTCGGTTGGTTGAATCGCGTGTGAAGTACCGGGTTCCAAGGAGCCCCCATCCGTGTCTCCTACTTCCATGTACCACGATCTTTATGTTTACTAGATCCATAGTTAGCTTCCCTATCCGCATGCAAAGAAATTGGAGAATGTATTGTCCCTAAACAAATGTGTATCTGTACTCATGTAAAAAGCTTTCTTCCAGTCTGTTCAGCATATTATTTGTTGCGGTCGGTGGATCCATTGGATACACGACACTGTTTCTTGTGGCACACACCACCTTGTACTCCGGTTACGAGGTCAGTTTGCCTACTATAGTTCCTGGATTCTGGATTAACGAGGATTTCGTCCCATCGAGGAGTCTTTGTATCGATCCCCATTATGTTCTCAGTCAACGGAACGAACATCCGTCTAACTGGTTGAATTGGTTCCAAGTAAAAGTGGATGAAAATTACTTGCAAACATGTGGCAGTTGTGGGAGAATGGTGGGCCGAATACTTACAACATAGTGGTCAATGGTGTGTGGCGTGGAACTTACTGCAAATGGGTAGACGTGTGGCCTAACGACATGTACATACAAAGTCAAGTAAATTTCAGACTGGAAGATGTAACAAGACCACCACTCTCATGTTTCAAGAACTGGGTCATAGTCACTGCTTAGTCGAGATTAGCGGGCCAAAATCACGTGGCATGCAGTAAATTGCCTTGCAGTCCAAACTCGAAAGCGATTAAAAGTGAAAATCGGAACTACCGTACAAAACGGTTTTCGTCCACGGTCCATGGACTGCTGCACCGAGAACAAAGTCCACGCCGGATCCCATGGTGTTTCAAAACGTTGGATATGACAAAAAATTCCAGAGTCCGTTCGCCGAGAATCTGAATGCCAAAGTGCGAATCTCAACCAACATAAAAGTTCACTGGCATTCGGTATAAATGATGCGAAATTCAGTGGTTTGTGGAACATTTAGTGGGCATGTTACTGCTGTTTATATCATACGCTATTCTGGTTTTCGTCAACAGTTTCCAAGACGCCCAGTGTGAAGAACTTGAAGATGTAGGACTGCGAGAACATGTACACTCAATTGTGAGTCAATTATCTGCTTGAACCATGCAACCACTCTCCCTGATTAACAAAGATTCAGCTTATTTGCTCAGCAATGCAAGTTTGACGAATTATAACTGGCAAATTACAACTGCATGGTGAACGAGTGAGAGTCTGCATACGTTTTTGGATAATGGTGTGTACATATTTTAACCAGAACCGGTGTGAATTAATAAATAGAGATCAATAAATCACGACAAGAGAATGATTGTTACCCTATGGTACCAGATGTTCAAGGAGAGTCGATGAGTTTGGATGAAGGTCATCGAACATGCTCTGAGTGATGAGAGGAGCATTCCGCGTACCGCGAACATAAAAACAAATCTTTAATGAAAGCACGGCAGGTTATCCCGAATGAACTACAGTCGTATATCACTTCAGTCGTTTCCATCAACCCAAGAAAATTTTCAGCAGGTTACTGATTCCCTCGCTATGTTCCACTGGCAATCGGATCGTTTTCCCGTCTACTCATCGCTTTCCAACATTCGACAGTATGCACTCAAATTTATATTCCCAACTGCAGGCAGTCCTGAGTCGACCTGACAAATGAAGGCCAGTTGGACAAACCTCATCATATTCACGATGAAATGAACACTCACCTTTACTCACCATTTTTATATTTGATCATTTGTACAATCATTAATGCATGGATGTGTAGACACCTTATTCCGTCACGACCAAGTGCTCGGTTCCTTGAATCTGGGACTAACACACCGGTGTTTCATTCCAGAACACCTATCTGACAGAAGGCCTATAGGTTTTGGTAAAATATATTGATGAAATACAGTTCACCAAACAAACCTGTTGATCCTGAACAATAAGCGCATTTAATTTAACCTGCAAGCTCTTACCAATCTCCATATGCGTTTAAAGGTTTTTCGCCTGATTTTATCCGATCGGTTAGGTAAATCCTTCGGATGAACATCGGTCTGCCTGTTTTTGTCCATTTCGTTGGCATGACTGAGAGACATTTTCGTCTACTTCACTTCGACTGAACATCCTCGCATCCATCTAGATTCAAAAAGCTTATGCTACAAGAGGGCTCTGAAAAAAAGAAGAATGCTAACTTTTTGCTGGATGTGTTCGGATCATCGTGAAACCTCAAAGAACATGAGAGGATCATCCCGCGCTTACTGATCAACAGAATTTTCACATATCGTCTTCTTACTCCAGACTGGAGCACGTGGATATCTGGGAAGACATTCGAAAATATTGGAATCTGACGGCCTAATTCACACTTTCGGGGCCAAGAGGGAAACTGCAGTACAAAAAGCGCAGAGGCCAACAGTCAAGCATGTGGGTTTTGATGATACGCGTCTCCCAAAGAACTTTGATGCACGATCTAAATGGCCGCATTGCTCTTCCGTCAGTGAGATCAGAGATCAATCCAGTTGTGGATCGTGTTGGGTAAGCGGAACATTTTTGGGCATGAGTTGTGAATGAAACACCGCTCACTTACTCTGACAGACGAATGCGAAATTTTGCTCTTCGATGAATATTGTTCAACCGTCAGCCCATGTCATGTCTAAATTCTGATGCTTAACACAAGTGCTGATTCGTTTCCCTGAAAGAAAGTTTAGTGAAATGTGAAGAGCGTTGACCGGCCTAAGTCCTCCGCATGTAGACTCAGAGAGCTAGAAGAATGAAACTCAGAAATAAGGATATAAGGGAGAAGCAAAGCTTCGGTCGACGCGTTGAAGAAAGTGGCGCCTGACTGACGTCAACAACACTTTGGTTTTCAGTTTCCCCCAAGATTGTCTGACCAGGCTCCTATAGTTCTGGATGCCTAGGAATCCACGCGCTACGCTTTCACATGGATAGTTGATAGAGGAAAGATTGAATTACTCGGCGGAATCATCCGTCTAAATACATCCTGTGGCTCAAACAAGAAATTACTGGCAAATGGAAAAGGTTGAGGACGATTAGGAAGTCATCGTTTCAGAGAGGTTCGGTAAACAATCGGTGGATTTATGGCTGGGCAACGTTTCGGTTTTGACACGAAAGCTTCGTCAGGCCAATTGAGTAAGTAAGTAGGTTGATTGGGTTTTAAGACATCCAGGAAACCAATCCGTGAGATTTCTTATGGCTGGCCGACTTGATCAGTGCTGGCTGTTCAGTCTGATGTTACTGTTTGTTGATTAGTGAGGATGACTAACATTTACGATAGAGGGAGAGGATTTGTCTTGATGTTGAACCCGGATTTTTCGACCTTGCTTCTTCAGTCTGGGACACCTTGATGGAAAATTCCTCTTGGGGTCGTTCACAAATTTCGATCACCTGTGTTCGTCAAAGGGTGCCGGGACAATTGGTTTAGGGATGGGGGTTGTTAATTGGATCTAACTCTATTTGAATCTTGTACTTTTGGACCCAGACCATTTCGCTGGTAACTGCACACCGTCTCCTATCATCTCGGCTGATCTAAGGCCGCACCTTGGCAAGTTCTACCCACTCTATCCTATTTACGCTGAGACACTTGGTGATTTCTACCGCCTCGGCCACCAGTAGCTGCGGTGTGAATCCTAAACCCTGTCTCAGAATGTCCACATTTTCCAAATCTAACCGATTGTCTAGTGCATGCCATACCATTGCCGAATCTTTGATTATCGAACGGTATTCATCTACGTTTCTCGGTAGACTATTTATGGAACGCTCATGCTCACCAATTCTGATTTGCTGTGTGCGAGTACTTTGAAAAAATAAACTCTACCTCGTCTGCGTTCTCACAAAAAAAGAAGACTTCTGAATGATTACACAACGGGTGTTTATTTTTTCCATTGGAAATGGCGCTTTCGTTCCAGGCGTTCGGGGCAGTGGAAGCCATGAGTGATCGACTGTGCATTCATTCAAATGGTTCTTTCAACAAAAGCCTCAGTGCGGTAGACTTGCTCTCCTGTTGTAAGGACTGTGGATTCGGTTGTCGTGGAGGATATCCTGCTGTGGCGTGGGACTATTGGAGGACTCACGGCATTGTCACAGGTGGTTCAAAAGAAGATCCAAGTGGATGCAGGTCTTATCCATTTCCGAAATGTGACCATCATGTTCAAGGACACTATCCGCCATGTCCGCGTCAAATCTACCCCACACCGGAATGCGTCCAGGACTGTGACACGCCAGAATTGGGTTACTTGGAGGATAAGACGAGAGGTAAGGTGAATGGCGAAGCACATCTGTTGACATGATAGTTGTGTCTTTTGTATGTTAAGTTGTCTAACTCATCTACAGTAGATTCAAAGAAAGTCTGCACACTAGTCATCTCCTGAGTGTTACCGAATGCGAAGTGAACTGGAAATTACGTGCTCAGTTAGTCATGTTACTGTTAAAACTGCAAACGAATTCTGTTTTCCAAAATACCTCCACGAATCTACAAAGAGGCAGAGTAGTTACACTGGTTACTTAACTTATTTGGTCAAAAGTGAGGACTTCCGTTAAACGTTTTTCAAGACCGTTGGGGGAAAACAATTTTTTTTAATTTAAGTGGATGTTCCTTATTGATCCGAATTAGCCGTACATCAAATCCAACTTTATAATAGGCAGATGTGTATGTGTACAGTGTTCAAATGTTATTCTTTCAGCTAACATCTCCTACAATATATACGCATCAGAAATATCGATTATGAAGGAGATCATGCTCCGGGGTCCGGTTGAGGCCGTTTTCACCGTGTACCAAGACTTTCTCCAGTACAAATCCGGTGTATACTTCCACGCTTGGGGTGCGCCGATGAGCGGGCATGCAATTCGTATTTTGGGTTGGGGCGAGGAGGGCGATGTTCCTTACTGGTTGATCGCCAACTCCTGGAACGAAGACTGGGGTGAGAAAGGATATGTGAGGTTTCTTCGAGGATACAATGAATGTGGTATCGAAGATGATGTTACGGCTGGTCTACCATATCTTCCCAGCATTTCACACTAATGATACCGTGAATATTTTCTGAGTTGTTGGTGCACTTGCTTGCTTAAATATAGCTGTATTCACCCCGCACCATGCAGTTCTTCCTTGGTGAAACCGATGACAAATTTTGATCCACTGTATGGATAACCAGAATCGACGTTTTATGTGAAAATATCATTATGCCGTCTCCTAGCTACGAAGTAGAACAGACAGCTTGATCTATTGGTTACAGAGTTGAGCTTTCCTTGAAGTTTTGTTCACCGTAGCGTTTTCGACAAACAAGTTCCAACAGTCATAGTTGGCTTTGATTAGTTTGGAAAAAGTCCTATGCTTGAAATTGCCAGAATTATGTTGCTCACTTCATGGTTTATGTTATCACAGGGGTCCTCTTAGCGGGCGCTGCTTTACTATGACTTATGGGGTTTTTACCAGTATGAGTGCACCGGGAGAAAGCGTTCTTATAGGATTTATCTTTCTGACATGGGCTGATGCTGAGTTGGACAAGTGTCTTTCGAAAATGCAAAAGTGGCAGAAAGGTATGAAGAAGATTACGAGCACTGGGTTTGTTTGTGGTGACTCGCAATTTTGGATGGGGACCGCTTAATTCACACCGCGCCTGGTTGGAAATGCTGCAAACTCTGGCTTCCAATCGATGCAATTGGTGTTTCTTTTGTCAGTTTCTAATCCGATTGCCAAAACGAGTGTCTGGAGGTGTAGTGACCTCGGAATGACTGCGGTAAGCTAGCACCAAGTCCCTATTCTGTCAACGTTTACCAATTATTTCAGAATAAGTCATTCAACTAAATTGTGGCTGTACGGCAGCGGAGCATCAGTGTTGAACGCTGATGCTTTCGTTGATGATGATGATGATGATGATGATGATGATGATGATGTTGATGATGATGATGATGATGATGATGATGATGATGATGATGATGATGATG
>NW_008751919.1:659308-666232 GCF_000715545.1 Opisthorchis viverrini | reverse complement strand
CATGGCCTACAGGTGACGTAGAACCCTAGGCGGTGAACACGGAACCTCGGAGGTTTATGATCCTATATGTTCTCTTAAGTACCACCGGGCCTCCAGTCCGGATGATCTATCACCCGAAGAGAGTGCTGTTTTCCATGCCCAACTCAGAGTGGCGTAAACAGAGAGGTGGCAAACCCTTGACTTGGCAGAGGAGTATGAAGGAGGTCACGAAACGTTTGGGTGTCGCCGGTGCTACTCCCCTTCCAGGATGGGGACCGCGTGATCCTCACTGCACCTGGTTGGAGACGTTGCAAGATATGGCTGCCAACCGATGCCAGTGGCGTCCTTGCCGTCAGTTTCTATCCAGATCGCCTGAGTGAATATCTGGAGGTATAGGCACCTCGGAATGACTGCGGTAAGCTAGCACCAAGTCCCTATTCTGTCAACGTTTACCAATTATTTCAGAATAAGTCATTCAACTAAATTGTGGCTGTACGGCAGCGGAGCATCAGTGTTGAACGCTGATGCTTTCGTTGATGATGATGATGATGATGATGATGATGATGATGATAATGATGATGATGATGATAATGATGATGATGATAATGATGATGATGATGATGATGATGATGATGATGATGATGATGATGATGATGATGATGATGATGATGATGGAAAGTCTGGAAGTATCTCCCATTTGATCCTAAGATGCAAAACTACTCTGAATGCAGACTCATTTTTTCCTAAAGCCTACTCCACAATCTGTTCCGATTGACCGCGAATGTACGTTTTGAACACCATACAAGTATCAACTTTGTCCAGCACGCATGGTTCTGGGAGAACCGGATACCGGTGGAAGACGAGTGCACTCGGGAGAAAAATCTCTAAGTATTCCCATTTAATCCTAGCGTGCAACGTGATTTCAATGCTGACCATCTACTCACCGCATTCAGTGCAAATGCACTCCCTGAATGAGACATGAGTTCACAGTTGAGGTACGGAACGACTGTGTAAATAGATGCATTATCCCATATCTGCTGATCAAGAAAGAAGCGCCAAGATGAGCCGCCATTCAGAGGATAACATGCAACCAACCGAGAAACGGTCAAAGCAGAGATGATAAACTTGCACCGTAGCAACGACTGGGGGAATAGGGCGATTACCAATCATCCTCTCAAGCGCAGAGTAGACCTGACTTTTCACGTACACACAAGCAGCGCGAATCTCCTGTAACACCGCACTTTGTGACAATTCGACTCACTGGCGTTCCTACCTACAAGAGATCTGTCGGTTGGTGCACTTTAGCTGTTGCATCGGATTTCAAGGTCGAAATATCCTGAAGAGTATTCATCGTGATGTGAACAACACTAGCGTGGGCGAGTTAGGATTGATGCAGCCTTTTCAGTGTGAAGTAGGTTAAATTGGCTTTTTTTAGAAGCGTGGAGAATATTTCTGGTTTTCAACATCACAGAAGGATGATTGGTCGCTCGACAGTAACGCATTT
Source organism: Opisthorchis viverrini (assembly GCF_000715545.1). NCBI lineage: Eukaryota > Metazoa > Platyhelminthes > Trematoda > Opisthorchiida > Opisthorchiidae > Opisthorchis > Opisthorchis viverrini. Next base: position 664,749 of record NW_008751919.1, on the reverse strand, counting down.
GAACGAATTCAGAGGAAGCCCATCAGACCACCAATTCAGACGTCATCAATTGTAGAAGTGAAGACTGTTCCTTCAGTGGCTCCAAATGAATGCGGTTCGAGTCAGGCGTTCAACAACCATCCAAGTCTGTCGCGCCCATCTTGCTATCAGCGCATCCTACAAAACGACATATCTAAGATTGATTTTCCGACTTTCATGGGCAAGTCATAGGCGAATAACTGACAGAAAATCACAGACTGTTGAATGATTGACACGGAGTACATATCATAGTTGACAAGTCAGTTGACATGATGGACGGGATTTAGACATTTGCTGGTCAGAGATCGTTTACCGACGTCAGTTGGCCGATGGGTGTATAGGCTCTGGAATATGCTGACAGCCAACTGATCATCACTTGTCTGTGTTGTCAGCGGATGTTGCAAGCGCTTGAAGCCCAGTAAGGTGACGGATAATCAACCCTATTACTGCCCTTAACTATCCGACAATAGACGTCTCAGTACCTGGTTGATTTAGACAGTCGAACAGAGCTACGAGGTGATAATCCGCAGCCACTCACTTAGAGCGTGGTATGCCTCATGTCAGTGTCACCTGGTATTAGTAAAATATGTGTGTACCCGACGAACTTCACATTTTTGAAGAGACCGTTAACTGAGGAATCCGGTCACAGTCTATTGGCTATCACAAGGATGACCACAACGACTCGAATGCCAGTTGGCCTGTGTGATAGAGCAGTGTGACAGAGGACCCGTTTCCTTCAAGTTTCTGGTTACACTGCATGGCGGAGGAAAGCTTTGACGGAGAGTATCAGTTGCGCACTGTACACGGTTCAACACATTCTGATGCACTCAGAACCCTCATGTCTCATGTGACAAATGCGTTGAGATAAGTGACATGGTCAATGTGTACCATTTGAAAGAGGTTTGCGGTGGTTGGTCCTGGCAAAGTTGGTTCCGTGGAACCACCGCTCCGATTCTAGTGTTTCCATGACGCCCTAGTTTTCTCGTAACACTCGGTGCTCAAATCAGTGTGGGAAATTACTAGAAGCTCGCATAGTAAACAAGATTGATCCGAGTATTTCGTTCCACCTATACAACGAGAAAGTGAAAAAATCTGATGGAAAGCGAACCTGCAAAACGGCATCCAAATGTTCGATACTCTCAAGTCACATCAATCGTCCCGCGAACTTCAAAATATTCAACCGATGGTTGAGTATAGGGAGAGCGATGTTCAAGCGTAAACGCATGATGATTTTTGTGAGGTTGAGTATATAGCTTCCAAAGTGTTTGTATATTCCAGAATCCTTTTAGGAATCCTTTTAGTACCTACGTAATAATCTCAGAGGATCCGAATATCCGATGGAAACTTTCATGTTTGCACAAAATGTCTGTGTTTTACGACACATTCAGTAAGCATGCTGGAGCCGTTCATACCACACGGTCCCCAACGTCAATTAGTAAAAATCGTGGACGCGCGGGGACATGTTCACCCCTCAAGTCACTTTTTTGTTTAGATTTGAGGCAACATAGTTAATGGTTAACCAGATTAAGTTTTGGTGACGCTGTAGCGTTCCGAATCGAGAAACTTCACTTTTGATTTAGAGCGCGATATTTTATCCGTCCTCATAATGCTTGTGTATTCAGCAGTCGAGGGCAATCAAGGATAATCTTTAAGACACTTGAGCTTTTGTTTTGTACTGCAAGGCAATTTGCTGCATGCCACGTGATTCTGGGCCGCGAATCCAGACAAAGCATTGACTATTACCCAGGTCTGGAAACGCGAGAGCGGTGGTCTTGTTACATCTTCCAGTCTGAAATTTACTTGACTTTGTATATACATGTCGTTACTCCACACGTCTACCCATTTGCAGTTAGTTCTTTTCCACATGCCATTAACCAATATGTTGTGAGTATTCGGCCCGCCGTTTCCCCACATCTGAAACACCAATGCTGAAAAAATTTCATCCACTGTTATAAGGAATGATTTTTGAGCACAATCAGTCCACAGGTGTGTTGGCGTTCAGAGTTTCTATTGCAGTTTCCTTTAGGGAAACGAGAACACGATTGATTTCTCGGGGAATACCAAAAACGTTCCGAACCTTTTCAAGATGCTTCATCCGTTTGGAGCGATGAGGGAAACTGCAGAAGACGAACCATAGTGACAGAAATTTAAACATCTGTTTTCTGATTATCGGAGAGGGTTTCGCAAACACAATCCTTGTATAAACTAACTGGTCACACTTCTGTGAAATCGGTGCTCAGTGCGCTCATATATGGGGCTAGGAATAGTGACAATGTGAAACGAGAGAATTGTGAACATCGGTCTGCTTTTTTGCTGTTTAGATTCAATAACCGTTGGCCCACAACGATATTCATATGTAGTTATTCCTTAGCTATCCGAAATGACAATTCTTCCCGTGAAAATCGGCAAACCACAGATAATTTGGGTGATTTCTGAGAGACAACTTTCCTCAACTAAGTTCCTCTCACCCAGTGAGTTCAAGTGAAACTGGTAGGTACGAACGAGAAGAGCTATATCAAACTGGACAGAAACTGTCAACTTCCTGCCCTCAGGGCAACTTTTCTCGTGATTTTCAAGTAAACCGAAATAATCTGAACGCCGAAGTGAATGACCATAAAAAAATGGTCCCTTTCGAAATAAATAATTAATGCCATTGTCTTCAAAATAAGGTAGATTTGCATGCCATGTCACCGGGTGACATTATCCGCGGTCTAGAATCCAGAACACAAGTGTTGAAACGAGACAGACTGTTCAATCTCCCCTCACGTTTGTGTCACGAGAAATCCCTGTTGCCACTGTGGGCAACATGCAAACTTTTGTTTTTTCGGTGCAATAAATTGATTACTGTCGTCCTCTGCAGTAGCGAGAAGTTTTCCACATTTTCACTGCACTCAGCTGTTCAAGGAAATCACTTCCCTGCGCGTGGTAAACGGGCAACAGTGGACTGCGTACCGGTGCCCAACAATCACGCACACAAATGATAACTATTTTTACCGCATTCCAGCCTGACCATCTTGTCACACAAGCTCATCACGAATCACCAGGACATTATTCCTCGTTCTAATGAACGAACGGAAGAGTTTCAATGATCACATGGGCTCTTCTCTCGGAACTGATACTTCACTGTTCCGAATATGATGTATGGAAACTAGAGTACTCATAAATTATGGTTGCTGTTACAACTGATGCGACAGCGAGTATGACCAATCAGTCAATGCTTAAGTTGTCAACGTTATTAACCCAGGGTTGAAATGTCCTGCAGATATCCTACAACCGGATGTGGGTATTTGCCACAAAAGATCGATATTTGGGTGGATCATAAAGTTCCTTCAATCACCCTCTCATTTCGGTCCACCCAACGGTGACCGTTGAGCAATCGGTGTACTCAGCTCCGTCTGATGGAGGACTGGATTGGGACGGCGATGGCCTCTCTCAGCGGAGTATGTTCTCCTCATCTTGAGCATCTATTCTTCTGCTCACGCGAAAGTGGATCAACTCGAGAATTAATGGTCAAGCTGCAACTAATTTCAGAGTGCCCTCACCTCAAATACCTCATGAAAGCATCTTCGACTTTCTTCCTGTAACTTTCTAAGGGCTATCGTACGATTCACTGTCAGCCTCGTTGTGTACCACGTTTTCCAAAATGATTTATTTTTCCCATTAAACGTCCGGTGGAGCAAAACTAGCGACTTGCAAAACAAAAGCCATTAATCCAATTCATGTCTGATATAAAACTGATTTTATTCTTGATCATATGATTATTATCCGCGTTCTCCAAAAAATTTACTTTTTCTCCGGAAAATTGCTGAACAGTGTTGAGAATTTTTACGTTCCAGGCATTTGGGGCACTGAAAAACTTTAAGGATCGACTGTGTATTCATTCGAATGGTGCTTTTAACAAAGGCCTCAGTGCGGTGGACTTAGTGTTCTGTTGTGAGGACTGCGGATTTGGATGTAACGGAGGATATCCTTCTGTGGCATGGGACTATCGGAGGTGGTTCAAAGGAAGACCCAAGTGGATGCCGGTCTTATCTATTTTTGAAGTGGTGCGTCAGGTAAATATTTGCTTATCGCATCGTGCAAATGTCCCTGGATAACACACAGCACTGGCTCAATTTTCCCCACCTGGCGTCTTAATACCGGTCATATTTCGATCATTGGAATAACCCCTTCAGAGTGCAGAAAGATCTATATGCAGCGAAAATTCTAGAACAGAAAATTATCTTCAAATGCTTATTCACTAAACAAGGTCAGCGAACGAGATCATGCGGAAGTGTGCCTGTGCCTGTAAGTTGCTGACAGTTGCTTCCTTTAGTAAACCGTAGAGTTCTTGTTACCCTTTTTCCGCTTTGATGTCGATCGAAGTTTAAATGTGGAACACAGAACAAGGAAGCCCACTTTGTTTACCGCCAACACTCCTATTTACCTGTTCATCAGTGAACTGTTGATTTCACTTACTGATCTAACCATTGTTGACATGCTTCAGGGTTTCGGCGACCTATTTAGGCAAGCGCCGTGACCTTTTGGTCCACCGATTTTTCGTTTACCTTTCGTGGAATCCTATGTTGTGCCTGTATATATGTATAAACGATAAGCCATAAACTTTCAGCCGGTTCGTGGACAAAATGATTCACACGAGGCATAGCGTAAAACACATTTTCAAATCCTCAACATTCCTCGGTCCACATGCACAACATTTTGGCACCGTATTTTCTTCGTTCCTGTTTCCCTCATTTGTAATAATCCTTGAAAATTCCGTAGTGTTCGGGGTGGACTGCAATCACACACATCAGGCACACTGTTTTCTGGACCCGACATATTCTGGATTTGTAACTCAAATGCAAATAAAGTAAAGTGGTGCAGAGCACTCGGTTAGGTAATGATAGTCGTTCGAAATCTCAGTTGGATGACCAAAACGGTTGGTAAAATGGTAATTTCTCTTGCATCTCCCATACAATTTTTCATATCTAGGTGCTAAACTGGTGTTTTGAATTCTACCTGAATTTAGTGACAGACACTTGATGCATTCAGTGCACAGTGGGACACAGTTTGTTTCGCACGAATGAGTAGTGAAGGGATTTTGTGACCTGTTAGTTTTGTTGGAAATTTTGCTTGGAATTTTCGATTGGGTGGATCCCATCGAAATCTTTGTCCTCCAGAATTCTTTTAAGATGATTTTTTTTACACATAGTCATATATCCAAAGGGAAAAAATTAATCAGTTAATCGTGCCTGCCAATTATCGTTAAAGTTACGCTACCAATGATCTCATGGGGGCGCTGTCAACAGTTACTTGAATATCAGGAAAAAACGAGCTGTATTCTCCTGCCAAATGTAAGGGAAAGTGGAGACCAAATATTCTTGTATACGCGCAACTGGAGCTGTTTTTTTGCTGTGTTCTTATGCTTGGGTATGCCAGACGAG
>NW_008751919.1:645485-658904 GCF_000715545.1 Opisthorchis viverrini | reverse complement strand
TGGTCCACCGATTTTTCGCTTACCTTTCGTGGAATCCTATGTTGTGCCTGTATATATGTATAAACGATAAGCCATAAACTTTCAGCCGGTTCGTGGACAAAATGATTCACACGAGGCATAGCGTAAAACACATTTTCAAATCCTCAACATTCCTCGGTCCACATGCACAACATTTTGGCACCGTATTTTCTTCGTTCCTGTTTCCCTCATTTGTAATAATCCTTGAAAATTCCGTAGTGTTCGGGGTGGACTGCAATCACACACATCAGGCACACTGTTTTCTGGACCCGACATATTCTGGATTTGTAACTCAAATGCAAATAAAGTAAAGTGGTGCAGAGCACTCGGTTAGGTAATGATAGTCGTTCGAAATCTCAGTTGGATGACCAAAACGGTTGGTAAAATGGTAATTTCTCTTGCATCTCCCATACAATTTTTCATATCTAGGTGCTAAACTGGTGTTTTGAATTCTACCTGAATTTAGTGACAGACACTTGATGCATTCAGTGCACAGTGGGACACAATTTGTTTCGCACGAATGAGAAGTGAAGGAATTTTGTGACCTGTTAGTCTTGTTGGAAATTTTGCTTGGAATTTTCGATTGGGTGGATCCCATCGAAATCTTTGTCCTCCAGAATTCTTTTAAGATGATTTTTTTTACACATAGTCATATATCCAAAGGGAAAAAATTAATCAGTTAATCGTGCCTGCCAATTATCGTTAAAGTTACGCTACCAATGCTCTCATGGGGGCGCTGTCAACAGTTACTTGAATATCAGCAAAAAACGAGCTGTATTCTCCTGCCAAATGTAAGGGAAAGTGGAGACCAAATATTCTTGTATACGCGCAACTGGAGCTGTTTTTTTGCTGTGTTCTTATGCTTGGGTATGCCAGACGAGCTTTAACCGTATACGCTGACTTCTGTTCAGCTCAGCACAATAGGTCTGCTCGTAGCACAGTAGGCTTCAAATCCGCTCCATCGGAAGGAAGAATTGGAGTTTGGCTGAATTTACTTTTTGTTTGATTGTTGAAATGACAACACGCGATCAGGGTTCAAACACCAAGGAACGTAGTTGCTGACGATAAACGCATACTTTGATCTAGTTAGTCAAGGTTTTGCTTCGGAAATAAAAAGCGTCAGGAGATTGCCCTACATAGTGGGTCACCTATTCAGGATGGACAAAGAATGAACGGACCTTCCGGGGAATAATGTACCACAGCAAGTTTCCACAATTGTGGCGACGATGAGGTTGTGTAAACTCTCTGTCATACGAGGAAATATTCGTTGTGATCAGCAGAATAAGGCGGGGTTTCAATTTTAAAAAGAGCCATCCCAGAGTAATTCGAGGATTCATATAATACGGCCAAACATTGAATGTAAATCAATACGGGAAGGTTCTTAGGCTCTGCCAACTAACACATAGTATGCGGGCGTTGCACTGTCTAATAATCATTTGCGGTCTTACACCGTATGAACTTTGTCTTAATGATTTATCAGCCTTCCGATCGTATTGAATGAATAAACAATGCCTTCGAAGCACGGAAGTTGAACAAAATGATTCCTTTTCAGACCTACATCAAAGATTTCTTTGCTAAAGAGTGCGATGTTGGAGGCTTAGGTAGCGCATGTGGTCGTTGGATTGTTCGTTGGGCGGGGTGATTTGATTACAAACGTTTCATTGCCAGTGAATGTGACATCATCAGTGTGTTGTTATCCAGCGTAGTGAGGTGCAGCCCAGGATTTCTTGGCTTTGCGAACAGCGGAATCAAGAATTTCGAAACTGTTGTACTGCGCAACGTATCCAGCCCCGCAACGTATACAAAATACTAGCATGTTCTATCAGTGGTTGAGATCAAAACCATCTGGATTCTTTTCTAGTGCTAAATATTGATTCGAAGCAATAGTCCAGTTGTTTCAGATGCCATTTGATACTAAGGCCTCAGTCTGGTTAAACGCACCCGTGTAACTATTTCGCCACCATACTTGGATTCATCCCAGCTGATACTTTTCTCCAAGTCCCATCACGTGAAATAGAAAATGATGTTGATACAACGTGTGACGCTGGGGTGGTCCGCTTCATTCGCTATTTCCCAATTCAATTCGACTGCAAAAACCATTCAGCATAAAAGCCCTTACTATTCTGTGTTAAACGGATCACGAAAACGGGTATGAAAACGAAGTCCGTCTTGTGATGTGAAGAGCCACAACAGCCTGGGACGTCCTAGCGAGGTAAACAGAGCAGTTGAGCAATATGCGTTGAACTTCATTTTTACACAGCACTCAGTCAACTGTACTGTATGTTACTTTTATCCACTTTTTCAGAAATACCCTTCATTCGGCTTGTATTTCACGTAATCCTAAAGATTTGGGGGAACCTTTCAAGGTCAACAAAATTGAAATGATTCTACACGACAAGAATTAACATGCTATCTATCCTGATGATTGCTTGGTTAGGATGACGAGTGTGTATGTTCACAAACATGACCTGGTTCAGATTTTCTGGACGTAATTCTGGCTCGCAAATTTTCTAGGTCATTGGAACGTTAGTACGGCTTTGTAAACATTATTGTGAATAGGCCTAACGGCTGTTAAATATTTCAGTTTACTCTAAAAAATTAGAAAAGGGCCTTACCCAGGAGTGGTTTTTCTTAATACAACTTATGCGCCCGTTTCTCCCTGATGCGTTCAATCATTCTGCGAAGGGTCAGCTTACAGAAATGCTGTTAGGGCGTCACGTGTAATGGACTATCGCATGTGAGCGCCTTGGATCCAGCAGGCTGAAGGTTCTATTACAATCAATTTATACCTTAGTCAGTTTGATCAGAGTTTGCAAGTGATTAGGAAACCGCGCGTCACGAGCCTACATGCTCTGTGAACTTAATCTGCTTTCACATTATGCCATCCTCTTTTACAAAGAGATACTTCATGAGTCCCGATGGTTGTTAAATCAGGACATCTTAGTGTGGAGATATTCAAACAAAAGTATGGGTTAGAATGTGTTCGATTCAAGGTGTTTGTGTCACCGCCATTTTATCGTTTTCGCCCTATGAGAAACATGTTTATGCCTTCCCAATAGACAGGTATTTATCTGCTGAGACGGACAGGTACCAGCTGAAAATGAGAAACAGCCTACCATAAGAACAACAAATCAACAAATTCTGCACACAACTTGTCCTTCTAATATTACGGAACTCAACCACATTGATGTTGTAATTCTCAAGCCTTGCGTTGGATCAAACCTCACGACTGACTTTATTCGGTATTTCGGTACAGAGGGATTCACAAGGTGAATGTGACAAACGTAGATAAACTAATATCCGCTTTAGAATCCGCAAATTAATCGATAAATCAGTGAATGCAGTCGAATTGCTCAGCAAAACAAACGAACAAACGACTATTTACGCTCACTGAGCAACGCACATTCTCCTATTCAGCAAACTCAACGCTACTGTCCCAAAGCTCGTAACCATCACAAACAATCATAAACCGTCATAAGTTTCACACCATCCATTTTATCGCAAAGATAAAGTACTACACCAAAGTGCACTCAGAGTGAGTCGAATGTCACCCCGTATGCATTTTATCAGTCAGTGTGCTGCTGTCCGGTCAGGATAGATTGTGAAGCTCCTGGCAGTGTGTTCCGAAGCTTGCCCATGTTCTAACGGATGAGTCAAGAAACAAAGTGGTGCAATGACGACCATGTAAGTCCCGTTTTACTTACAGTAATGGACGCCACGTCAGGCTGTTTCCACATCTTTCCCGCGAAAATCTCTAGTAGAGACAACTCAGACAGATAGAGATATTTTATCTGAAACCCGTCCTTATTTTGTCAATCAGCGTTATCCAAAACACAGTCACAGATGGCAGCACAATCCGATGAGAGGATGGTGGAGAGCCGACTATGTGGAACGAAGGTACTAAAGAATTACAACTCAACTTTCACGTTCCTGGCTGGTTTCCAATTTGTTCTCAGAATGACATTTTCTGAAATAACAATGCCATAAAACATAGAAGAGGTGGAGTTGTGTACTCTCCTAATCAGACAGGAGACGTCCAACAACCAACCAAAGTTGTTGTGTACGAAATTTAACCTCAAAGTCGCCTTGGACCATCTCGTTTAAAGGGACTTGAAAAATGATCATGTGGTTGTTAGACAGCCTGTAGACATTCAAAGTACACGCTATTTGTATTTACACCTGACTGGATCGAAATCAACCAATCTGTAGGTGAAAAACCCAAACAACTTTTATTGCTCAAACCGTGAGTGAAGAGAAAAATAGAAAAAGAAAACTCACGTAAAATGTCTATTCTAAAGTCCAGGCCGAACACGAGCATTTGGATATTTGATCGCGACTCGACTGCTGTATAGGTCTGCCACAATTGTTGCACCTTTTGCAAAGCTCAGAGCGAGAAGCCCTCGCAACAGGGTGCAATAGACCAATCGTCATTTAAGGTTTCTGATGAGAAACTATTTAAAGGAATCGCGTGTAAATCAAAAGCGGGATCATGTTCGGAGCCTGTCTTGTTGCTTTTGTCCTAGCACTCTCGGTCGGTGCCAGTCCAACGGACAAAACAGTAAGATAAATCTTTGTTTTTTCTTCCGCCGCGTAATGGTAAATACTGAAATCTCACCATTTAGTTTGAACCTAGAATCGGGAACCGATGTAGCTTCACCTGATGTGAGATATCCAGCTTCAGTTTATTGAATAGATTTTTGCAAATTTTATTGTGTTCCGTTTCCTCTTGAATGCTTTTCAAAATAGCCTCCAAGACTCGAGGGCGGACTAGCGAGTGAGTTTATCGATCGTGATTTCCTACAGTAATCAGCATCACTGTGCAAATATTGTATGCTTTCCGTTTGGACAAAGTTCGTTACCTGACCAACTAACAACCTATCAACTACCCAACTCGCCAGGTAAACTGCATTCACTCCGGGTGCACTAGTTGACGTTTCCATCTGTGAAACTGTTCCCACAGACACAATAAAGCGAGGATTGGAAAAGACGCATTAGCTTAAAACTCAAGAGCCAACATTTCTTAGACGAACTTAGGATGCATGCGCTGTAATTACAAAGAACGGATGTGTTTTTGCCAAGAAATTATCACTATAATAGCCTCACGAAAGAACCAAACGTACTTGTATTTGGCTTGTTGAAGAACTGCAAAATTCGCTTGAAGTCACTCTTGGGAACATCCCACATGATCTGTTTTACGCTCGCCATGTTACTGTGCAATGTTACTGCTGATACAAAAAACTTCCTTTGGAATGGATAAACTTTTTAACCCTCAAAAATTTCCCATTTGCAGGTGCTTTGTGCACGATCTGTAAAGATGCTGTTGAGCTGGTCAAGACCGCCATGGACTTCGGAAGTTCGGAACCGAGTATTGTCGCCGTGGTGTGCGACGGCTTTGGGGGTCTGCACGAGGAAGTAAGCAAATATTGCACTGCCAAACGCGATTACTCGTTCCCCGATGTTTATTTCACGTTTCTTCAGTTCGCACCGTACTATTTAAAATGTTCCCACAAACTTATTAAACTGACGGGAACACAATCTCATTCGCCAACAAATTTCAACCGCTTTTGAACTGACTTTTTCCGAACCTAGTGTGAAACAATAGTACCAGCCATGATTGCAGCTTTCCAGAAAGCCACCGGCACTGAAACAGACAGAGGCGTCTGCAGAGTGAGTTTCCATATTTGGCTAAAGTTCTTTCTCATCATGGTTATGCATTGCCTAGTGAATTAAACCAACCATTTTCCCCATTCCCCTTTTTAGCTTTTTAAGCTGTGCGATTAGCTGCCCACAACTTTCGGATTTTGAGTGGCTGGGTAAGTTAAGCCTTGATAATTAACTCGTTCGGTTGACAACGACCAGGGAATAAAGAGAAACCAAGTGGGATGAATTAGCAGTGTAAAAACCTCCGATTTGAAATGTCTGTTACAAGAAATATCTGAATGCTCCGGATAGTAACAAGCCTAGGTAGGTTCAGACGACCAGAGTTTACTTCAACAAGTTAGGGGCTATGCAGCCTGAGAACACTAAAGGGTTAAAACGTTCATCGGCTGTCGAAGGGTCTTTAGCAGCCTTATGAGTAGTATAAGAATAGTAGTAGTATAAAAGCATAGTACAACAACCGGAATATTGTATTAAATGAAACATGAGGGAACCTCTGCGCAGTAAATTCGGTTGAAGAATATCCTAAAAGTGGAAAAACCGAATTTATATGAAAACGAGTGTATTTGTCGAGATATATGTTAATTTGGGTGATTCGCTGGATGGGTAAAAATTTTCCTCAAGTTATTGAGGAAAAGTACCACTTCGTTATTGATCATTTACGTGCAAACTTCATGCTGATATCATACATTCATATTCCAGGTGATTTCTCTAAAATCACGTTGTTTCTAATCAAATCAAATTACAAACTTTTCCTAAAAACAAACTGTTCTTTCGGAAGAATGGGATGACACAACCAAGTTCATTACACAATCAGATGTGTAGGTGCCACGTTGTTTGTGAATACGTTTCAATTTATGCTCCCCGAATAACCCATCCTCGCATCATGCACCAGAGAAAACGATTTATTCTTTGCATATGCCCAAAGTACACGGGGACCGATCAAACCTTGTTCGATATGCATGTATTCAGCTGCTTTTCTAAGCCATACGTATATAATGGCTATGCTGAGCGTTCACGAGAGCCTTGGTTCACAATCTCTCTGTTTGGTGTGCACTCACAAAAGCTTCCAGCACGATAGATCGTTTTCAATTCAAGTATGGTAAAGACGTCAAGTGTCATCTGGGAAACACTCAGTTCGCTGTGTTACCGCCAACGTTTTATTGGCTTTGTCCAGCGTGTTCTACAGAGCGATAGATAGAAAATTCACAAACATTGCGTAATAATATGCATTATTTACAAACACAAGGGTAATGAGGGCCTTTTGTTTTAAACCATTTTGCACAATCAACAGTGAAGTGCTTTGGACCACCTGTTGCCATAGACGCTATGTTTTCTTTTGCACAGCATTTATCCAACTGATTCGGGATCTGGGTCTGGAGAGGGCTACACCAGGGGCTGTACGCCTGTAGCCCAAACCTGACTTCCTTTATTCACCAATGACATTTCAAAATTGGGTTGCACCGGTGTGCAATAGGAGCGGGAAGGTCATCTTTCACAGATTCAAGGTCAGGACAGCAATGCGCCATGCTTACAGATATGGAGTTCTGCGACGGACACTGCTGATGAGTCTAGAACTTTCAAAGCGTTCTTCGCTGAAATTTTGTTTAGAAAAAACACAGTTCAAAGTCAAAAGCTTCTGTTTAGCTTGCTTACTTGGAGACGACAATTATCCCGCGGGAATCTGTGTCCTTGATGTAGGTGAGTGGTGAACAGAAAAGGTAGTTTTACGATGAACTTGGCTACTTAAAGGAATGGGGAAATGTTAGATTTTGTTCAAACGGACGTCCGCACATACAAGATACTAGTGAACAGTACAAATGCAATAAATTGTGGCCCTTTTTGTGACATTCACTTCTGCACTTTACGTTTGAGTTCCGAAAACTGCAGTCAAAATGAATCATTGAATGACTCCGCGTTAATTAAATCGTTGTTTTAAAAGCGAAAGATTTCCATTCAGACAATTCCAAAATTTAGTTTATCCGGAAAAATATCGTCAAAGAAACCCAAAATCGAAGCGCGAATATCAAATTATCCCACATGGTTTACCATCATAATGGAGGTACCACACAATAGGTATTTTTGATGCCCAGTGCTTCTTGATAATCTTTTCAAAAACGACTCCATTTATGATACTGACATTTGACTAGTTTGAAAGGTCCCCCAATTTAAGTCTTGTGTATACAAACAAAATGCTTTAGAGGGACTTTTACAATCATTCATCTCGGACGTCACACGTCACATAGAGTGTCTTGGGTTACCAAATCCGCGTGCCATAGGAAAATTGCATTTCGGAATTCTTTGATCGCCAGGTTGACACTTTATTTGTTAGTTTTGATGCTCAAGGTCAGATCCTTCTGTGGAGTTTAAAACTCATTGAGACAAAACGTGGCTCGCATGTTAAACAGCGAACCATTGGATACAAGCCTGAAGAAAAGTACACACTGACAAAATCTGGCGGAAGAAAACAAACCACAGGGTGGCAGGGCCTGGCAGACATGCAATGTATGTCTGGAGGTTAATCCGCAAAACGTTCCACGCCTGATAAGACAGACACCGACGTCTTTGAATTACACGGAATACTTAACAGAGAAAATCAATGATGGGGTCATCAGTTGTTTATATGCATGTCACAGTATTCCGGATAGCCACAAAATTGCAAAACGCAGTTGAAATGATTACCGAACCAAAGGAACTTTCTTTTTCGATACTGTATTCAGCGATCGACGCCTGTAAAAGTGCGTTACCTGTTCGTGGTCTCTCAAAAATTAACATTTATTCTTGTAATGAATTTCGAGTTACGTTGTAGGCGATGGTTCTGCCTTCAGGATTTCAGGGCATTATTGAACAACTAACAACGGTTGTGAGGTTTGCTTTGCACAGAACGTGCAAATTTGTAAATAGTTTTCATGTTTTAACCACAACGAGTATAATATTATCGATTTAACCTATCGAGTAATGTGATCTCATCTCAGTTTCCTTCAAAGGGAGTTTTTGGTTAGCCGGGGTCATCACGAAGACTTGACGCAAGAGGATTGGTTGACGCACCCTCGCTGAAAATTCCTACGGCGACAACTTTCACAGGAAGTAAGGAAGAATCAAGAAGGGTTAAGTCAAGGATCTAACAAAGTTCATTGGACCAGAAACCGGGTTCAACCATAACCGTTTCACTTTGGAGAGTAAAATATGGTGCGATGACCAAACATCCGCGGCTGTGATGAAAACTTCCGGTTTGGTTACTGGCCATTTGACCGACGCCGGATTAATTCAGATGACTGGCGTTGGAAAAAGCCGAGGCAACAACTCGACCCCGTTGCGATTAATTCAGATGACTGGCGTTGGAAAAATCCGAGGCAACAACTCGACTCCTGTTTGTGGTGTTTCATTATTCGGCCTGTTCAATTCCGTGTTTTTATTCCAGCGGATAGTCTGATGATTGCCCAAAATTAAATTAAAGATACCGTTACGATCCTGTGTGCCAAAATAAAACCGAGAAACCATTTACAAACATCACCTTTAGTTTTACATCGCATTCCACAAGTTTGAATCATCTAAAGATTAGCTAGTTTGCTTCATATTTCACAAAACCTCCAATTTTCATGCTGCAAACAACATAGTTTTCCGAAAATTTCGATCTTTATTCGACCGCATTTTACCATAGCTTCCTACAGTGTAAGTTGTTTCTCCGAAGCAATTTCGAAGGGTATGATACGACAATTGCCTTTGTTTTTCGGGGGTATGGTTAGACTCTTACGTTTATTTAAAACAACGTGGGCTCCCCTGAACTGTTCGGCTTGGTGGGATTCTTCTATGACCGACATTCTGGGAGATTCCTGCTATCCAAATCAGAATGAGTGAATCTTCAGACGTGATTGGCTACCGTGACAAGCTTTGCTTTCCTCAGGCCAACGGTTAAACTGTTTGGCTTAGTGGGATTCTTCCATGACCGACATACTAGGAGATTCTTGCCATCCAAATCAGAATGAGTGAATCTCCAGACGTGATTGGCCAGCGTGACAAGCTTTGCTTTCCTCAGACCAACGGCTGTGTCGCTGATACCGCAGTATTTTTGCATCGGTTAATCTTTGTAAATCGTGCCTTTTTTCATGGCTTCTTCGGTTAAATAACTAGCATGTGCGTCCTCCGTTAGACATGCAACAAGAATGTGAAAGCTTGTTTAAATGGATTGTACCTGGGAGGTAACCCGGAGCGATCTCAAGACGCACTTTATTTCACTTTATTTCAGATAACTGGATAAAATTTGTCTGTATGAATTTCATTCCCTTAAAGTTTGGAACAACGCGCCAAACCAATTCGTGCATTTCCTGGAACCTTTTTTCGAAATACTCTACACTTTCTGGAGTAAATTTCAATATGAATATATTTTTCTGTATGCCTTTTCTTTCATGCCTTCAAGTGATTGAAATCAGTGCATGACGGGAGAATCCTAAGAAGTGGTCAAGCAAAGATACGGTGAATGTCTGATCACGTGATGTGTCTGCCGTGATTGATAGATGAATGGCGCTATAACCTGTCCAGGTTAGAGCTAACTGTACTCGTGATCGGCCTGTGGTCAAACCATTACGTAGACTAACCACAGACCGGAAAATCGCGAGTTAAATACTGTCGCAAAACACGGGTTTCAGGGATACGAACTGTTAATCATTGTCAACTAGGATTGAACAGCTGTGCAGCGCATCTTGGCTTTCCAAGGTAGGTCGGTTCAAAAGACAGGATGACATCTGTGTTAAATACTACTCTCCTCACAAGCAGCATACGGAGGGAATAATTCTACTAGATATGTAACTTCCTTTTGAGAAGTTGTCACTTGGGGAGCCATCTGATAATTGATTACGCGATTTCGTTTTGTTTATTGAAGGCTGATGCTTGGAGAGTTGTTGACAGTGTTCTGTAGAGGAAAATGTTGGTAGCTCAGGTAGCGTAGATGGTGGTCGTTGGCCTTTTCGCTGAGCTGGACAATTTGATTGCAAACGTTTCATTACCAATAGAGGTGACATCATCAGTGCGTTATTGTGGAGCGTAGGAGTGCGTAGCGGTGGGTTGGTGGTTGTGCGGCGGTTGTAGCACACGATTGGTGATGAAACGTTTGCAATCAAATTGCCCAGATCAGCGAATAAGCCAACGACTACCAGTTGTTGACAGTGTTTACCGACCAGCTGTGTTTCGTTGTCCATGCCAGCGGTCTTTGAGAAAAATATCCCTTGTGTACAGCCCGGCCGATGCTGCTCGAGCAACAGGGACAGTTGCGTTCACCTGAGTAATCTGCCGAGACCTAATACTCCATGCAGAAAAATTTAGCAGCAAAGGTAGTAAAATTGATATCAAGAACATTTAGCTGAAAGTAGGCCTTCCGATTTTAGGTGATAGGATAAATGGAGCATTCAAGCATCCCGACGGGGATGTACAAGTGACAGGCCTACCGCCTGGTGTTTGGAATGAACGTTGAATACATTAACTCAAAAATCAGTCAAAGACAGTGGAAACGGGTTGTTTTGTCAAATGTTTATAATAGATTCTAATCGGAATGGTACTTGCAAGTCCGATGCCACACAAATCGCCTCGAAGTCTATCGCTGATGACAGCGGCTTCATTTTTAGTGAAGGTTCACTTTGGGGGCTAAGGAATACAAACAGAGAGAATCTCATCTGATATTAGTATCAAACTGGGTACTTCCGACTGTATGATGTTGAATCAGACGGATGGTCTAAAGTTCTACTAGAGTTTGTGAGCTATGATCATTTCGAGTCTGCTCTCAGCGCGTTTGTTAAACAAATGCCAACTGGTCTATCTCTCTATAATACCCCTCTTGTGTATTTGGGAAAAAAGTGTCAAAACAAACTTAATTATAATCCTGAGTCTTGTTTATTCATGTTGCTGTTTGAAATGTATCGTCCCTTCGTTCAATCAATTCTGTCTCCAGAAAACGAATTCGTATTGGCCTGCCCTTCATGTATGGGTTCGGTTGAAGTCTGCCAGAACCTCATCTGCATTAGAACAGGGAGGACTAACTCGTCACCGCAGCGTTTTTTAGCAATTAACTTTTCTAAGATGGTACCCATCAGGCGTTCTTTGAGGCTGGTCATTACCAGGCGACCAACAAGGAGTGGAGAGCGCTATGTAACTTATCCGTCCTCTAGACTTCTGAGGAAACCCACATCAAACTACACATGAGAAAATTGCTCGTTTGCGTTATCAACAATCTGGTGGCTTTTTCGTGTATGTTTGGTGTTTCGAAACTTTTTTTGTTTCAAAGTATCCAATACCTGTTTGAGTGGAATGTTGCATACACGTTATTTGATCAATTTTTGGAAGCTGAAGAAAGAAATATCACGATTTTGCTATTGACCGGAACCTGCTACGTGTCGCTGGCGAAACTATCGTTCTCCGAAAGTGCTAGCTGGCGGTAGATGGCCTCCACAGTTTTTGATATCATTAGGCTTTTCGATGTTTACAACATTGATTTGGCTTTGTTAAAAACAGTGTGCCTATCCGATGAACCCATGGTCCGATTTCCTATGCATGCAAATGCATTGCTACATCTTCACCCACCACAGGTGATCAAAATAAACTCGCCGTTAGATGCTAGGTAGTGCTTCAAGGTTCAACAACCTTGTTTCAAACAAAAAGTTTAGTTTCATAACACGTAGAAAAATTGATCAAGCGTAGCGGGATATAAAGTGAGCATAATATCAAAATGGGTCATGAGCCCAGCTCTTGCGATAAAAAGTTTTAGATTCTATGTTTTACCCTGGAACACATCGGCCTCTTTGAAAGAGACAGTCAAGTACAACTGATCTTTCTCTGTGGAATCATTTCAAATACGTTTCACTAAACATCAGCAAGCCCTGCCTGAGCCTGCCTAGACGCTTTTCGATTAATCATCTTTGAGGCTGTTTGTAGCATGAGTAATTTTCAAGCATGTTGGTTCTATTTAGCAGTGATTTTGGTGTGGTAAATTAAAGCAATTAGAATTAGTTGTTTTACAGTGTTAATCTGTTCACCCAGATCGTCAATTTACTTGTAAATGTTTCGCCAATAAACGTAGAACTCATCACCAGCGCGTAGTTTGGTGGGTATTTTATCCTTCACGGCTTGCGTCTGTATAGCGTCTATATAGGATCTCTGTTTAACGTTTTATGCGCTGTTAGCGAATACACACTGGTCATAGAGGAGAATGTCGGTAGCCCAGGTAGCGTAGATGGTCGTTGGCTTGCTCGCTGAGCTGGGCAATTTGGTTGCAAACGTTTCATCACCAATCGAGGTGACATCATCAGCGCACAACTACGCATTGATGATGTCACCTCGATTGGTGATAAAACGTTTGCAACCAAATTACCCAGCTCAGCGAACAAGCCAACGACCACACACCGGTCAGCTGGGACTTCATGCTAGCGGACAGATGAGATAATCTAAGCACCCAAATGTGATATGTTTAGTGAATTTTTAATTTATTATTCCGTTATTCTTTTAGACCCGCAAAAGATTCAGTTGAGGCAAACTTCTCACTTTTCAGAAGGCAAATACAGATGCTTTAGTGCGATGGTTTGGTAATTTTATCAATATTTTTTCGTCTTTGCCAAAATTACGAGATGTAAATAGCGACAAATGTGTCAATACAGCTTGCGAGATACATTTCAATTCGTGGACTCAATAAAGGACCTAGAACTGAAAGATTCGTTCATGTGTTCATTGGACGTGACTTCACTGTTCACTAACGTCCCC
>NW_008751919.1:604450-644940 GCF_000715545.1 Opisthorchis viverrini | reverse complement strand
CCCGGCCACAAAACAAACGAACCCACCCACACACCGGTCAGCTGGGAATTCATGCTAGCGGACAGATGAGATAATCTAAACACCCAAATGTGATATGTTTAGTGAATTTTTAATTCATTATTCCATTATTCTTTTAGACCCGCAAAAGATTCAGTTGAGGCAAACTTCTCACTTTTCAGAAGGCGAGTACTGATGTATTAGTGCGAAAGTTTAGTAATGTTGTCAATCGTTTTTTCATCTTTCCCAAAATCGCGAGACGTAAGTAGCTATTATTCTGATATGTATCCAAATTCTGAATAGCCAGAAGCTCTTAATTTAGGAAGAATGTATTCAGCTTCGCTAGATTCTCGTTCGAACAACCATCCTTCAGTTCTGTAGCAATTATTCTGTTGAGTTTATACCAAAAGTGAGAAACAACGAACCGGAGGTTTGAGCTTATTAGATCTCATTATCAGTACGTGCTCTTGGCCTTTCCGTAGTTTGAAATCCGGACATCTGACATGTGAGGCGTGCCAGGACGCGCTTGAATTCTCGCGTCTGAACAGACGATCGTGCTCACGTTTGGACGAAATCATTGGATCGTCCGACGCTCTGGACAACGACCCAGTGACTGTCCTGATTTAATGGATAATTAACTTACCCGTCAGTAATTTTCAGTCAGGCAGCAGTATGGACACTTTGAAACCCGGCAAACAATTTTTAGCGGTGACTGATTGTTGGACCATCTGTAGAATTCGCGTTTGAACAGCGTCGCCCCATCCTGGTGTAAATATTCTGGGGAGTGCACATCGAAATGGGTGCGAACGAGGATCGGATTTCACTCTTATTAGAACAAATCAGAAGTGAATTCCCATTGTCGTGTCGGTGAAAATGTATCACACAAATTCGCAGCAAATTGAAATCCAAGGGAGACTCAGCTGACTCCCAGATGAATCCCCCTTTTCATATTCTTCGTCCATGAAAAGAAAATCCAGTATAATGGTTCAGTGGATCATGCATCAGAGGCCCCTCCTTGAACACCGACATTAGGCCCAAATTTCAACGCATGCAGAGTAAATGCAGAAATGGATTGGATATATATGTGTGCGCCGTGCCTTCAAATTTTGGAGGTGTACTTTCTCGTGACCAGTCGGAATGGCTTCTAAGTTGCATGGTGTTCGTACACGAAGTAGAAATAGCTGACGCTCTAAAAACTAGTTACCACAGGTAAATTTTTCATGGATGAGTGTAAACAGCATCAAATCGTCACGGAACGGTTTTGCGAACTGGTCGCAAAGTAACTGTGCGTTGCTCACAGATGGTTACCGCAGGTGTCAGCAAACGTTGTATAGTAACCATAAAAACCCCTCGGTCAAATCGACCCAAGGCAGATTTGTTCATGACCATGGATTACCAGACAACTATCAAACTTCACCCCAGTAATTATTACTACTCGACGTTGTGAGTAGCCACCAACCTGGAAAACTGACAACATGGCTCGATAACGCTACAGCTGTCAACACCTTCTAGTGTCCAGTCAGATTTGTCAAACTTCTAGAGAATCTCAATACAAGGGGTGAGATTCGATTTTCCGCTCAAATGAACCAGGTAACTTTACGCTGCTCAACCATCATGGTCTGGAGGCACCCGCCTGATGGTAAGTTTTGGAGCCCTTGATACTATATAAAATATCTTATACAGGTTTCGATATTTCCTGTCACATTTTGTGTTATTCATCACAAAGTGTACATACAGCACTCAAAACTCAAAGCCGGTATATAGATCAATGTTAACTGAATACTAAAATTGATTTGAAAAGTTCTGGTCTATGGATTTATCTAAACGAGGAGATCCAACGACTCTGTTGTGCCATATGTAATTCGGAGCTACTGTCCTACATTTGGGCATTTCAAATTAGAATTCCAATGAAACCCCACTGGGACACTTGAGACACTTTATACCGCTACACACTCACGCTACACCACAAGAACATCATGTCGATGGGTGCGCAATCTGGTCGGATGTGATTTCAGTTGAAGATATATGAATGCATATTGCGTGGTCATCATTAAGATCACATTATAATCCCCAGAGTTTTAGTTAAAGGCAGCGGACTAAAACTGACCACGTCAGTTTCATCCGCTGTGAAGTCTTTTCTGTAGGCACAAAGACCATTTTTCCTCCGTGAAAGACGTCACCATTCCCGTTCAACATTTTCACCCAAGGTCCAGTTCTTCTCCCTCAAAGCAGAATAAAATAACCTAACCAGAGCATCGGGGCTTTTCAATAACGTTTTTGCTAATTGATAATGAGTGTAACGTCCAAGAACCCCCTTTTGAATGACCTTGTTGAGCGGAGTGCACTGGTGGAAGGTTGAAATGGCCAATAAACACCGTGGGGGGGTCCGGTGGTCGGAAGAGTGTGAGCTATTGTTACTTTGTCTTCTGGCTTTCACAGGAAAAAAGGGATTTACAAACGACTTTCTTCCAGGATGTCATCGCCAGGTATATGGAAGCGATTTCTTGCACTTTGAAGTACATATTTTTGGTGATCTGCATAGAATATCTCGTTGACAAACGGCGACCAATACGTTTTGTAGCTACAACCATCTTCTACTCCACCAAAACCAACGAATTTGATGTATCTTTTTCCTA
Organism: Opisthorchis viverrini; assembly: GCF_000715545.1. Classification (NCBI taxonomy): domain Eukaryota; kingdom Metazoa; phylum Platyhelminthes; class Trematoda; order Opisthorchiida; family Opisthorchiidae; genus Opisthorchis; species Opisthorchis viverrini. The sequence continues at coordinate 642,307 of NW_008751919.1, read as the reverse complement.
ATGCCGATTACTTCTTGTCGTTTTATTTGATGAAAACATCACTTTAGTGAAGTTGACTAAGAATGCTTCGTCATAGCCATTGGACTACGACTAGACCAAAATTGATAGGAATCTGTGGGTTTTGTGACTAGATATCTTCAAACGATCAAGTGTCAAGGAGGAGGGACTGTTTCACTGATTCAAAGTCCTTTGCTTAATGAATGGATGGCTTCAGGTCTTGCGAAGAATCGGTAGAGTTCTTTTTGGAACCTGGTTGGACCAGTATTTCTGAAACGGATATGTCGATAAACCAACCTTACAGACGCGCCAGTCGACTAGACAATCAAAGTCAACATTGAACATACAAGTGCTGCGGCAGTTCGTTTGCTTCATACATCTTATTTTATCAACAATTGCAAACAGATGTCCTGACCAAATCAGATATCTGGCGCAATTTTTTTCACAAACGTTTTATGTAAATAACATCGACGTTATTTGTGACGTGTAGTTGGTTATATATACGATATTCATCGTGAACATCCAGTTTACCAACTAAGAACCATGTACCGAGTGCTCTTTTGTACACTGGATTACATTGAAATTTGGGACATTAGAGGAAATATAACCCGTCACTAAAGGCACTTACACTATTTAGCGCTGGATGTTAGCCGGTTATTCGTAAGAAGGAATAACTACCATACAGGAGTGCCAATAACTTTGTGCGTGAGATCATTTACTGCAGCTTTTTGAGTCTGTAGAAGCCCTTAAAGGGTTGAGAGGTAATTATTGGCCGGTTTAAACTTCAGTGACCTGTACTTGCCAGCATTGTTGGCACGGTATGAGCACGTTATTTGAGAAACCAAAGGCCTCAGCTCAAGCAAGCAGTTTGCAATGGTAAGCTGAAAACATTCATGACCTCCTTATATGCAAAATGGTTTTTTGCCCATTTTAACACAGTCCACCAAGAAAGGTTTTCATGGCGAGGGAAAGTTGCAGAGATATTTACGAGCCTTAGTGAAGCGCAAAACAATCTGAAGGATCAAAATATTGATCCCCCTTCTATAGACAGTCGTACGTGTCGCGAACCGTCAGCCTCGTCCTAACAGTGAATCCACTAGCAATAGTTGACGATATAACGAACAATGCAAAGTTCAAGCTATTTGAATATGCAATACTTGGGCTGCCAGGGTCCATGCAGCAAATCTCTGTTAGATATCTCGTCGCAGATCTAAAAAACATGTAAGATATTAACTGGCATGCTTCAGAACTAAGTAGTTTGATGTCACATGGGTTCTACACAGCTCGTTTAACTCCGGCTGATAGACAAAATGGCCTGCACTATTACGGGTAACGTTGGCGACTTTGATACATACTCTGCAATTCAGAAGTGCTGGCCACCATCAGTAACAAGGAAACCAGTACAAATACGATGCTCCTCCTGTCCACCATGAAGATTACTTCTTATAGGTGAAGAAAACCTACGCCGAAAAGTTGAGAAGCACTCTACAGCTGTCCCATCCATATTGGGAGTCTTAAGCAGTGCGCGTCTCACATACCCCGCCCTGTATCGAACTGGCCGCAAAGTCGCGGTTTCGAAACGTCTTGGAATTTAGTGGCATTCACGTTGATTCTGATTCCCAATAAGGATGAAACAGGATGATGCACTGCTTCCAGGCTCTTCAGCATACACCTGCTTCATATACTGGATGAAACCTACAATAAGGTGTGTGACTTGTTTGTTAAACCAAAACATGCACCTCAACTCATTGATTTACTGCTTTCTGTTTGTAGCGGTAACGATCGGTGCTTTGAACCCAGTCAGTATTTTATCACTACTTTTCATTTTTATCCACCTCAAAGAACACCGCTGCATTTTCTCTAGAACATACTACTCAATGCTTAATGACAAACAGTAAAGGTCCGCGTGGTGAAACGTTTTTTTCCTCGCTAACATATACAGACTAAGGAAGAACACCGCTGCGTTTTCTCTAGAACATGCTACTCAGTGCTGTCTGACAAACAGTAAAGGTCCGCATGGTGGAACGTTTTTTTCTCGGTAACATATACAGAGTAAGACAGATGGCAATAGCTGTTGGGTATCATCCGTTGTTAGCTGCCTTAGTATCACCTATTAATGCCTGGAATGTTGTTCCACCCACTTCACACATGTTTCTACCCAGAGCCATATGAGTTCGACTTGATCATCTTTTAATTGCTATCGAATACACTCCTACATTCCTCAGGCTACCTTACGTACTTACGTACAAAGCATAAGCTGCCAAGTGTATCATGACCTCAGCATACTTCAAATGAACCGACTGTACCCTGAAAAATTTAACCAGAGATAGAAGTTTAATTGCTGAGGCAAAAACTGCTCTCCCTTCACTTAATAAGTGCTTGATCTCTCTTCATCTGTATGTTAGTTTTGATCACGACACTCTCTCGCTCCACTCGAGTGCCCTGCACCACAATTCGAGGTTTACATCTCAGTTCTAAGTAATCGTTTGCAAGTTTTCCACATTTAAGTTGTAAATTGGCATATGTTTTAGCGAAATCGATAGACATTTATCAAATCCAAATCGTTAAACACAGCGACAAGGGCACTTTCACCAGAGTTCATCAAATTAGGTGCCAAATGAAAAGAGTTGAACAAGCTGTACACCCCAAGAAAGCATTTGTGCGCACATCGTACAAATGACTTTGCAGAACTGGCCATCTGGCGAACATGCTACTGAATACAAGCAAGGGAAACGTTGGAAGATGTATCGTCCGTTCATAGGGAGTACGCAGTGAAGGCGTACACTCATTGCGTAAATACATAGAGTGACTAATACTGATATTTTCGGGGTCCCGGTTTTAGGTGAATAGAAATCGAAGGAAAGATAGGGAAACTGATGAAGTGGTTCGGATGATTGGAAGCAATTTGACGAAATTCCAAGAACATCGTTTTCCCTCTTGACGCCACAGGAATATTCAAGTCGCCATTCTTGTCATGCTGTCACAAAGGTGCTATGAAATAAAAGCAAAAGTTTCCCGAAAAAAAGTTTTCCAATGGCTGTGTGCTTCAAGCCGAATGCCTTCAGCTATCAATTACAATCTCCAAGTTATTTTCTGGTATTTAGCTAAAGATTTACCGTGGAAATTCGCTTTTTTTGCCCAGTTGATTCGCAAAATCCCAGTGTCACTTGTTATTTGGTGAGACAAAAAACGTGAAAATCAACCGAGAGTTTTCTGTTCCATCTGAATGCTGCGATCGTCGTTACAATCAATAAGGTCATCATCATCACACTCCTTAGCATAACACTATATTGCTCTCCAAGCCAAGCCTTTTCCTTGCTTGAACCCACTATTTTGTGCGTCTACTTCATGTATTCGATATTCTTGTTCATAGCCACACCACTCTTGTGTGAACGGCCGTCCTCCTGTTCTGGCGTAATTATTCCGGTGAGTCCACACCAAAGGGAAGCACTGGACTCGAGTTTCGCTCTTATTGGAGCTCATCAGCACTGCATATCCAATGGCCGTACCGGGATTTGAACCCCGGACATCTGACATGCGACTACTATTACTACTCAACCAACGCACATTGGACGCATCTGAATTATTCGACATTCACCCACAATCCCTCATGCACCTTCGACTGTTAGCACGTCAAACAAATTCTGGGGAACCTTCTTCCGCGCGCTTTTTGATCGGTCACGTTACTACGTGCTGTGCTCACACAACTGTCGGCAATTCGCATCGATTTGTCGTTCCCATTGGGCTTCTTGGACTTGCATCAACACGTACAACAAGTCAACGGAGATCCATATGGTTTTATTTCCTCTTTATATATGCATTTGCACGTGTTATACCATATTTTGTTAATCACCGTTGAGAATTTCCCATTCCCAGTTTGTGGTTTCACGCTTCACCCTATTCTGGGCGTTCCCGAATAGGTCGACGGTCTACGACACATGTTTGTCTTGCTTCCATGATGCGACCATTAACGTCATGACGTCACCATTCGCGATGCTGTCACATCTACCCTTTTTATCGTCTCCGATACCATCATTAACACCAAAGCGTTCATGAATTTCTGTCTGACCAACACTTCGGCCTAAGGTCCCTCTACTATTCTACTCCCATCAACGGTTTGCTGACAGAACTAATACAAAATGTTGCACGCGCACGATGAATGTCTACTTGCCAGTTACAACGAATGCCAATTTTCCGAGATGTGAAATGAGGTAACGAGTTGGATTGTATGATTCAAGCTCGCATCACTCTAGTCTAGAGGCAATGCAACTGGGTGTCGATCTTACTAGACCTCACAAGCAGTACATTTCTGTGATCATGCCATGGTCCGAACTCCGAACACATTCGACTCCTAGTGGGGGTCAGTCGACAGACACGAGCAGAATAGTTACGGGGTCACCTTTCGAAAGTTCTAGAACGTTGTAGGGGACGAACGATTAGCTGTAAGAAGCTGCAAAGAATGTCAGCGTTTTACACTCTTATTCTTAGGTGTTATTCCAGTCTTAATATCAATGCTGATGCGAGTGCAACTTAGAGATCTATAAAGCGAAATATTTTTTCTGGTTGGTCTGCAATTGTTTGCCAAGCTTGGTGATTAGCTTGCAAACGGTTCGTCACAAAAAAGGCATTATCAGTACGTGGTTCAGTGGGTACTTCCTTCTTACTCGCGCACGCTCTTACAAATCTACTACAAAAAACTACGCGGACAGCTAATGAGATATTCGATTTCAGGATACAAACCGGAGTTCAAAAGCTGGTGGGAATTATTTTGACCATGACTTGCATGACACTATTTTTACCATTAATGCAATAGACCGCAGCGGGTAAGTCACCTACGGAACAACGTTTTTTGACCCTCAAAATCAAAGAAGAAAACTAGGGAAAGTTGACATTTCTGGACACATACAGTTTGTTTTTTATGCGCGATGACGCATAAGAATCAAATTCTGGCAGACAATTCAAACCATCGAGAATCACACACAGCCCTATTTGGACATTGTTTAAGCAGACGGAGGCACAATATATTACAAAAGTAGTGTTTTATTCAAGGAAATGTACACACAAAAAATAATTTGGCTATCAATGACAAAGCAAAATACAACACACGCAACACAGCAATAGAATGCAAACGAATCACACCTCCATTACTTCAAGACTATCACTGAAATCAACCGGCTTTGAAGAAAACAGCACAAAACCGAGGGATGAGATGAACCCAGTGGTGAGAAACAATGTCTTTTAAAAAATCCAATGAAAGAATTACGGCGAGCGCTACATATAAAAAACAAGTTGACAGCTCTTAGCTAGAGTATACTAACCAAAGCTTGCTGTGAAAAGCCAGGAACAATCTACCTTCATTTCAGTGCATGAACAGGGTGTGTTGAAGTGGAGCAAGTTCACCTATCAGCACAAGAAAGAACGAAAAGGGAAATTCCGGAACCGTGGACGTCTGCCGAAAAAAACATCGTTAAACACCTCAAAATCGACGCATTCTACTTAATATTAACGCGAGAAAAACAACAGGACTGAAGAGCACAAAAATGTACAAGAAACCTTACTAGAATCTCGTATAAAAATCAAGATGGTCTGAGTCCAGTGGACAAATCAGACTGCTTTGTATATATCCAACCCATAAATCAAAGTATCAAATTGATGGCATCTAATCAGGCGACAAGAAGCATAAACACCAGTTATCACAAAAGAGAAAATATGATAGCGCAACCCAACTAAAACTCGAGAATTCAGACACTGCAAATGGATAACTGGCCAGTCAAAACAAGCAGAGGGAACTAGTAAAAACACGCGTCATCCGACCAATCAGTCATATAAATTGGGGGAAATCTAAGAAGTTGAGGGGACCTAATGTTGGCGGAAACTTGGAGCATGTGCCTACATAAAGAGCCCTAAGCAGCTCAGAATTAGTTGTGCGAGTTCAAACAGCTTTCAGTGACACAATGAGTAGTATCACTTCAAGCTAAATGTCTATACATGGGTTGCATTTAAGTGGTGCTTATACAGTGAACATCTTTCGTATTTTACGGTAAGGCCATATGAAAAATTTGCGAAAGGCAATACAAAATCCTTGCAGAACATAAAACTAAAAAACCCAAAACCAGCAGGGTGTTGCGTGGACCAAAACTCTTCTTCCAGGGCTTGCCAAAGCATAAATAACTCCATCAAATGCACATCATCGTCCAGCGGACCAATCATTGGAAGGAAAACACACAAATATTTATATATGCGAAACATTTACGAGCTACAGACAGAATTATGTTGCGCGTCTTTGTGCTTATTCTTACCCTGTCATTTTCGGTAGGCATCACTTTGTGTGAAACAAATGAGCGTTTTTCGACCGTTGAATTGCCCTACATCGCTCTGCGTTGGTCAGTAAATCAATTTAAACGTGCAGTAGTGGGATTTGTGTCTTCATCGTATTAGTGAAGTCTTTATTAGAGTTTCTATGCATGCAATAAATTTCTACATAGGTAGGAGAACCCTCGAACGAGGCACTGAGTGAGTTGACAAGTTACTGAATTCGCTGGACTTTGTGCAGTAGTGGGATTTGTGTCTTCATCGTATTAGTGAAGTCTTTATTAGAGTTTCTATGCATGCAATAAATTTCTACATAGGTAGGAGAACCCTCGAACGAGGCACTGAGTGAGTTGACAAGTTACTGAATTCACAATGCTGGACTTTAAATCTAAAAACATTTGAGTTGTACCGAAAAAGCCAATAATTTATGGCTGTAATATCTTGTCACCGCTGTAGAAAAATGAATTTACAAACAAATTAAAAATTTTGTGACGTTTATATAATTTATTCTGTCGACAGGGTGGTTCAAAATATCACGCGCTTTATCGATTTATGTGCATTTTTAAGTGTAAATAAACATACCTCAAGTGATACTCATCTGCAGTTGAGCATTGACGATATAAGGAGATCTGGAATACTGAAATACGCAAAATAACGGCCAATACAATGTTGTTTTTTGTATAGAAATACTGTGCGCCGTTTGTGAGGCAGTCGTTCCGGTGATTCAGACCCTCTTGGAAGCAAAGGGTTCACTAGATGTTTATTTGATGTCATTTTGTGGCCTACTCGGAGGTTTTTCCGAACAGGTAAGCCCACATTGCTGGTGCTTTTGAACCAATGCTTACCCGATATGCTTTGGTTGATACTCACATGCTACAATTGGCATTGTACGCATCAGGTAGCCTGTTTTGTACTTTGTGGTATAACTTGGCACATCAATTTACCGTTTAACTATGACAATCTCGTGAGCTCAAGCTACCTACATTTCTAACTGTTTTTCCATACAATATTCATCGAGGTATCCCGATGACAACAAATAAGTCTTACGTGTGGGCCTCGATGGTGGAGGGTATCCACTGCAGGACAAAAAGGTTTATCGCTGTTTCAAAAATACACTATTTTGGAATCTGGCCCAGTTACTCGTGCACGGCACTCTGACAAATAACGGGTCAACTCTAAGCTTGTGCATTTTTCCTGATCTCTAAGCTCCACGTGCAAGTATCTACCATATTAGTTCAAGTTTGTTTGGTTATTCGACTCCATAAGACATCAAAATGATTTGAGTCAGTCATAAGCCAAAAGCTGCAGGAACCCATCAGTTATTCCAGTTGTTATCGACCTTGACAGCTGTCAACTGGACCCTAAGTTAGGCAAACTATCTATGTACATGTACTCTGCTTTGTTCCCCTACTTACAGTGCCAGACTTTCATGCCAGAATTCATCGAACTCTTTCAAGAGGGGTTGGCCGATAACTCCACTGCATCGATATGCCAGGTAAGGTTCTGATAAGATATCCCGGGTTTTTTTGTTTATTTGCAGTTGATCAAAATTGTCCCCTTCAATTTGTAACTCACCTTTGTCGCCTGTTTTTGTGCACCTTTTCTTCAGCGTTTTGAAATGTGCCCTTAGTTCTGTGACGCATTGGGATTTGCTTCCTACTGTGTGAGTCAATCGTCATCGTTTAAAAAATCATTCAAGCGGCAAAAATGTTCTGCAATTTTCAGACAATCAAAGTTTCTTTGAGTTCAAAGCACCCAAGGATACACCGCTGATATTAGTTAACCAAGTATGACCTGGGTTTCAAGCGTGTGTCACGCTACCCAACTGGGAAGTCCTGACTGGCGCGTCAATCGATCGTCACAACCAGGACAGTTACTGGGTCGTCATTCGATCAGTCGGACACACCAATCACATCTCTCAAGTGCGAACACGTTCGCCTGTTCAGATTTGAAAATTCAGATGCGTCCAACGTGCGTTGGTCGAGTACTGGTTACGCGCTCGCCTCGCATGTCAGATGTCCGGAGTTCAAATCCCGGCACGGCGTTGGATGTGCACTGCTGATGTGCTTCAATGAGAGCGAAACTCGAGTCCGGTGCTTCCCTTTGGTGTGAACTCACCGGAATAATTACGCCAGAACCGGAGGATGACAGTTCAAAAGAGAGTGGTGTGACTATAAACCATACACAGGGTCGTTTTTGCTACGGTAAATGCCAGGTGGATAGATTTTCAAACACTGGGTTAACCATGCCAAAAATAAGCATTTCAATAGAACGAGATGAGTTGGACATGTTCAGAATTATCTGCTTACGGAAATTACGCTTTGCAAATATTGGGTGTTATTTCATTCCATCGATAAAGTACTGATTATTACGAGTTGAATAAGTTCATTTCTATCCCTGCACTTTTTCACCCTCAGCTGCACACCAATCTCAGTAATCTTTGCTAAACTAACACCATGCATATCACGACGAATTAAAAGTTTGTTTCCAAAGGCGATGTTTCTTGATCCACCGTTTGTCACACGCCAACTCCACACATTAGTCCAACACAGAGTCACGCTCTCATAATGCATGTGATGACGAATTAAACCCTCGTGTATCAGCAAGAAACCGAACTCGACCAACCCCAAATTTGTTACATCAAGCGTTCTTTCCACCTGAATTATAAAATTTTGCCCGGCAGTGATCAGTATATGACAGCTGGTGGGAAGCGTTTCGCAGGTTTCACATGAACAATTCCCCAAAAATAATATCGATTGCTGTCAAAATGTGGGGAGTGTAACAAGGTTTTTCTAGCCTTTTCAGCATGGATGGTTTCTCTGTTTTCGACCACGATATTCAAGCTAAATTATGACGAAGAGATACAGCTTATTGGATAAAAATTAAATTTAGTGCACTCCATGAATGCTTGAGTTTCAAAGCAAAATATAAAAGAAACCAATTAGGAGGACGATCAGGAAAAAATGTCTGATCGTGCGATACATCACCTCCACGTTGGCAGCCAATCCAGTGCACTCGGGGTGGTGCCTTCCGGAACCACATTTCCAAAGTTGCTCACTCCCGTGAAATCTATTGTGTTCCTCATATGTTGGTTTACACTAGAAACCGGGACCACATTTCCAAAGTTGCTCACTCCCGTGAAATCTATTGTGTTCCTCATATGTTGGTTTACACTACCGGCCGGGTTACCCGAGATCATTCACCAATATTCATCGAATGCTGTGACGCCAGCGGAGAGTTCAGTGTGTTCAAAATATGGCTGTCTCAATTTTCTCATTAACGGTTACTTAATTAAGCATACAGCGCCGTGCACCATTTGCCCACATGCGCACAAACGCTGTTTTGCTTAACATGACCACGTGATTTTTAACCCCCGACCCGTGACGAACACAATCATCCAAGAAGACACCTCGCCATCTAGTAGGTAAATACCTCCTTGTTTCTTCTTTTCACTGTCTTTTTGAAGGAATTTCTCGTGTGTTATCACAGATGTCGCATTCACTGCGATATCCTACCATGTTCAAATATTTTCGAATTTCCTGCTCACCAGAATCGTTTAAACTGCTATATCGAGATACGAAATTATCGCTGATCAACCGATTACATCATCTGACCTGTAACATGATTTCTGGTATCATTTTTCTGGCACAAGCATACACGCGACGAAGAAATCTTACTACAGTAGAAGTTAATATGTTTTCCGCTCCAGGAATTATGAAACGATTGATCAATATTTGAAGACAGCTCATTGACAATGCCGTCCTGTTAATGGCTCATCATTTTGAGATGGACCACCGAAAGCTAAGGAAGTCGATTCTTCACTCAAACAAATTTTGCTTGCATTTTTTTTCTTTAGATATCATATGGTTGATGAAGTTCCTGGAGCTGTGAACTCTTGGGCATCCCTCACTCTCAATAGCACGTGTATATTCTTTCGGATAATATGCAATAAATAAGATGCTTCAGGGTTTCGTCATGAAGGCGTTCAATGAAATTTCTTTCGAACAACCGTCCAATACTACTTGATTGCAACTTCATTGAATATCTTCGTGAGGGACCTCGGATCAGTCGGTGTATTGCTCACTCGGCGCAACAACATCGACTCGCTATCGTCCATGAGGGACTCGAGTTCTAACCACATTTAACACAAGGATGTCCACCTCTTACACGGCATCTGGTATACTCTGGAACAATAATATATCAAGTAAAATTGGGGAATCGTACAATGGCATACTGTGGTTGATTAGTTTTGATTGCATAAATGTCCACTCAGAGGGATCATCAAAAGCTCTGCCAGGAACCAGATATACCAGTCGTGAGGGTATTGTATTCACCTAAGGTTGAAGCTAGGGTGAAGCAAAAACAATGTGCCTACCTAATGAGTCTCAAGAAGGGCAAAACCGGTCGCGGGCTGTCGAAGAATTTTCAGCAACTTGTGAGTAGATTCCTTTGTGAAAATATACTGCGCTATCTCGAGTATCGGGCCAACTGAAACATGAGGCAGCCTATGTGCAGCACATTCGGTTGTAGAATACCATAAACGAGAGTTTCAGTTGAGTCTCTCGTGAAAACCAAGTTGATTTGCCAATGAGCGTATTTCTCGAATGTGAACAATGTATAAAAAATAGCGGACCAAAAGTAATAAGGAGCACACAAACTAGTAGTAACATGAGAATTAGGTATGAGTATTGTCTATGTGGTTTCTTCTGTCGAAACTATCCCCACTGTTACCAAAAAACAAATTCATTTGTTCGTTTTATCATGATCAACTCCACTGTCGTCATTATCACTACTGGAAGTGCCAACATTAGGTCGCCCATGCTTGGAAAAATCGTGGCTGAAACATCTGTCTAAAGAACGTTCTCACCAGCTTTGTCACTGCATGACGTCTGAAATTAGGACCATTAGACTTGGTTTCCTGAGGCTTCGGTGTCAAAGTCTGAAGTATTTTTACAAACGAAGCAGGATGGATTGTGTAAGGGGCCATCTTTTTTGGACCGCGCTGTCAGCAACTCCTCAACCGTTTGACGAGCACCTTTTACTAGAGTCGAGTAAGTTCCCAGCGTTGGACAAAAATGCCGAAGCGTCTTCGAATATACCAGGAAATTTGTTTTTCGGAAACATTTTCTATGTTATATCCTCCCCAGGTGATCGTGAAAAAGTAACTGGAGTGCTTTCAGAATGAGGTGGAATAAACCAAGGGATCAGGAAACAATATCGAAAATCCATTCAAAATTTGGGTTCATTTTGTAGCATAATCAAAAGCTGTCAGATATCTTACAAGAGTATCAGCGTTGGACAATGGTCTAGGAATTCATTCAGTAGTGGTTTCAGTAAAAATCCAAATATGTCAGAAAGCGTTTTGGGTCTGGTCGCCAAAACATCCAGTGGGATCGTGAGTCACACTCACTAGACTTGTTATGAGCTGACCTGTTGAAGACGGAAGCTCCTAGCACAACACTCTAAATGACCGAAGCATATCGATAGAATACATGGATAATCCAACTGACTGAAGACTTCTACTTGAAAACGTAGACTCAGGCGCATGTGGATCACTAGAAGCAGAGTCACCACAACGATTGGGAACAGACAACTAATTTGAGTGTTCAGAAGATAACGGATGCGTCGTAGCCGACTCCACTTCATCAGGATCGTCTGCTTCTTCATCCGTCTCCACGAATTCATCGAAATCAACTTCAGCGTACTCACTAGTGCTAGCCTGGGATTCAGAGGAGGCGCGGTTGGAAATTTATTCGAATAGATGTGAACAGGCTATGGATCCTCAAATAAATCGGAGTTGATAATTTCGTCCAATTCGAGAATAATCACACTGCAATCGGTCCCCTTCCAGTCAAGTCCACCGCTTATTAACTGCCAGCTTCGCATTGGACGAAATTTGGTCACTGAACATATGTTGTCGTGCTTTTTAAGAGTTTGCACAACTTGACCACTGGACATGTCGAAAATTTGAACGCCACCCGAGTCAGCAGCTGCGGCAAGTTGAGACTTAACCTTCAGAACGTCCTTGCAGTTGACCTCATCTTCGTTGACCTTCCATTCGGACAGAGGTTCACACAGATAATGTAAATCTCATGTATGAGTCCGGTTACTATGTGCACTGTACAAAACATAAGATTTATACAAAAGAATTTTCACGGCGGAACAAGAGCTGCGCCGAAGAGTATGCTGAACCAGAAAAGAACGAAAAGTAGACGTTGCCATGATCACCATCCGAAGTTAAACTATGGTCGTTCAACGTCTAGGTTTCAACCGAATCAGTATGACCACGGGCGGAAACTGAACCCACAACCATAATACGTCAGTAGCTGGTCCCGAAGGCGCTAAGAGTCAAGCTTCGGTTATGAAATGTTTGAAACAATGGCCAATTTTTTAGGCGGTCCCAAATTTGTCGGCCTTCGGTCTCCATTTACGGAAGCGAAACACCGATCATGCCAACACCAACGACCACGAAGGGAATTAAGTTTTGTTTGGCTGGTAGATAAACGAATTTCTGTTCAGTCAAACGGGGATAGGAACGGTCTGAAAGTGTATGGCGTGAGTTTTTAAAAATTAACTATTGCTCATGCAGAGTTGCAGAATAAGCCGCATGCGTCAATCCCGCTAAACCAACATAGAGAACTAAAGCGGCGTTAAAACCATCTCACAGCCACTTGGTGCAACGCTGAGAATAAATACTTCGGCAGCCCACGACGGGTTTCGCCACTCTTGGGGCTCATCTGGTAGGCACAATCCCCGAGTTTCCGTCAACCTTATCGTCTCCCTGAACAAAAATTGCACGAAATAAGCGGAATACACGCATTTGCAGACCAAGTTGGTTTTGCGAGAGACTCTCCTTTGACCCAGCTGAATTTCTCGTTTATGGTGTTTTCTTCAAGAGTCATAAACACCATAAACGTTACAGGCCGTCGACGAGTTTTCAGCAACCTTATGAGTAGTGCATTACCTCTATACATGGATCACGATATCTTGAATATCATACCATTTGAAACATGAAGCGGCTCGGTAGAGTATACCCAGTTGCTTGAAAATATAAAATATAGATTCAGCTGGGTTCCAGGTGATTCTCCTGCGAAACCAAATTTGTTTGCAGACGAAGATATTTACTTAAGATATGCTCTACATGAACAGAAGTTAATTTCGCTGTACTTATGATGGCGAATTAGCCTTTTGAATGCACCCCGCAATAATTCCGATGACCTTAATCTCGCTTTCATCAAATTTCAGGATCACGGCACCACATTCATCTGCGATTCATAACAGTCGGCAGCTGTGATGGGAAAAAACTCCCTCAAGTGATGTTTACCAGTTCCATCACCACTGCCAGGCTTTTCACACATTGGTTGACAATTTTTTCTGACTGTTTTAACCAATGCAGTGGTTTTCACTACCAAATATCGTTTAGTTCTGAATACCATAGGACTTCTTGGTTCACCAACCGATGATCATCTCTTATCGAGGGATCTGCTTTCCTCAAGCCGCTAAGGCTGTTATTGGACTGGAACTTCCTCAGGTCGCAGTCAGTTACTTGTGTTTGCTTGCTATTGTGGGCCCTCTGCGTACTTATGACACTTTTATGCGTGGCACATGGCGTTGAAGGTACATTTTTGTCATTTAATCTCACACCAGACCCAGTATGACGGACACTTTGTGCCTGATGTGCGAGGCTTGACTATGCTAGCGCACAGTGCGCCTTGAAGAGCCTGCACCATTGTTTGTCCTTTCTTTGGTTGTTGGCCCTTAGACGTGTGTTCCCATACCAAAATCTTTACATACTTTGGGATTCACCTCATCAGACTGGCACTGTTCTTGGCATGATTTCGAATGAGACGTTTCTCTCTTTTCTTCCATATTCTCCTGTTACTCTTTCGCATTCATCGCTTGCATTCACTTTTTATGTTTGTGGCCATGTACTTCAAAAATAAAAATAAATGATAATAATATCTATCGCGATATTTCGAATATCGTAGCAACTGAAACATGAAGCGGCTTGGTGCAGCACACTCAGTTGCCTGGAAATATCACAACGAGAAATTCAGCTGGGTTCTAAGTGAGTCTCTCGCAAAACCAAATTTGTTTTCAAATGCGAACCACAATCTGTTCTGGCACAACCACTTGTCCAGTTAGCTCCTTATACAAATGAACCTCATAATGACCGTTTGATGTCCTCGGGTTCTGATCCGTTCTCCATTCACAAATTTTCAAATGTAGTAAATCCTGACAGAGCCCCCTGGAGAATATGAGTAGTGCGTTGCGAATATGCACTCTTCTTGTTATTTTATTCCATTTACAAACCTATACTCTCAATAATTCTCTGCCTGTTTTTCATGGTATCGATTAAATTTAAATGTAACTGAAGTGCCTAAAGATGCTGATGTTTCAATATACGTCAGCTTTCGATAATACTCAGAAAGGAAAGGAAAGTTACATTTTGAGTTCTCTCACAATTAAGCCCCATAAATCGTGTTCTAGTTTTAAATGTCTGCACCGAACCGGATTAGTCACGTGATAAGTTTTTAGAGAAATTCCATCGGGATTTTCTGAAGATTTTTTCAGAGTAGATGCTCTGTGTCATTTCTTCGGTTAGCTACGGTGTTTAAATGTCTTTATTGGGTAATTCGAAGGGCCAATATAGTAAGGGTTGATGGTTCTGTTAGTTTAAATGTCCTTAATGGGTCAATATAGTAAAGGTTGATGGTTCTGTTAGAACGTTTTGGAAAGTTTATCAGAGATCGGGTCATGTGGGTGAAATCAGTCTATGCTGAACAGCAGCGAATTTTTTTGGAAATCACCGGTGCGCATCTCACGAAATTTCATTGGAGAAGCTTGACACTTTGATATCGCGGATACTAGATTGAAAGCTTAACCGATCGGTCACGATCGGCTTATCAGCAGTATGGATAATTCGCGTTTAAGCATGGAATTGTCTGTGAACACAAAGCGTTTTCACAATTGAAAAGTGAAGCCTTTCAAGTTTACTGGGAGCTTACCCAAATCTAACTGCTAAGCAATAAATCGTCCCTGAAAAAAGGTTTAGAAGCATGCCTCATGATGGTGCACCTTTTTGGTCCTATACGCAACGTTTTGCCTCAACTACGTCGAAGAAAATTAGTCAAGAAAAAATATCTTTGATGTCTGTGGGGCTAGACATCTAACCACGCCGCGATTCATTCCGTGCGATACGCTTTTCAGGCCAAATAATGCGACATACCGCCAATGTCACGGATCCCGAAGAACAAGAAATCACGCATGCTACAATGATTATACCATGAAACGTCGTATTTGCTTATGTCCCGTTGGAGATGAACTATCACCCAGCAATGTTTACCTCAAAGGAAGCTCGCTGAATGTGATTGAAACCCGGTGACCTAGAAAAGTTCGCCCCTGTTACGTTTGCTGCACTTGATCGAGAAATCTATCTGCACTAACTATCCCTGACAGATATAGTGACGCTTCTGCCCTTTAACACAATCTCTTCGTTGACCGACGGCGGTAAGTTCAGCTTGGCAGCAAGTTGTCCGGAACTATTGCAAAATGAACTTGCAGTATCATACAGGGGCAAACATGTCATCGATTCTACTGGCTCTTTACTAACTAATAGACAGATGAAGTACGTGGACGAAACCACATGGTTCACCACCATCCCTTGCCAATTTAAGCAAAACAGTAAAGAAGAAATGTTGTGCCAGAACCTGAAAAATATATATGCGTCAGGATTACGTTTTCACTTAGGTGAGGCAAATAGCTATTGTTCATATTACCTATTGTAAGCACAAACATCACCAACGATTTTTATCTGCCTTTCATCTGCACTAGATATTCTCGCATTGTGCTCTCCTTAGACTGAGCACACCATGAGCATATGGGTTGTTGATAAGGAGGCTGTTCATCTGCTTACCGAGCCTAGCAATTGAATTGCAAGCGTCTCGTCAACATACAAGGAGACATCATAGACGCGCAGTGGGGCGAGTAGCTCCTGTTGGCGTGCGAGCGCATATACACCATTTAAAGGCTATCCATTATCTCCTAACGTCATTGATAGTGTTTTTTGTGAATCATTGGTCCGCTCTTGATTTTGTTGCGTTGTGGTTGGCGTTTCTCCGAGTCGATTGGTTATCCCAAAGATTTCTGTTTTTGGTAGCTGCCTCCCCCGTTCTGATTGGTCACTTTCTCGATTTGTATCGCGTTGTGGTATGGTTATTTTTTTTTCTTGGGAATGACTGGCTGGCTGCCCCGCCTAATGTTCTTCACTATATTTACTGGCGTCTTTGCGTTCGTTGTTTAATCTTGTACATTGGTTCATTGCCTGGTTGCCTCCTCCAGTCCAAGTGACGTATCCGTTTGAATCCGACCGAATTCTTCTTTTAGGAATTCTTCGTCTGACTGCTCGCTCGGTTCAAAATTTGTGTCGTTCTTGCGTTCTCTTTATCTTAGCGGTAGATAAATGTGGTCGCTTGTGTACCACACTGACATAAATCGAGAATGGTAAGCGAACTACTAAAAATAGAAGACTTTGAGGTGACAAATTCAGCTGATGAAACGTAAAGTAACGAAATCACGAACGGACAAATAAATTCATGAGAAACGCCGTGCATCAACTAGCAAATCACGTTAGGAGATAATAGGTGGCCTTTGAATGCTATACATATGCACGCAGGCAATCATGATATACCCACCCAACCGCGCACCAATGATGTCTCCTTTTATGGTGACGAAATGTTTGCGAGTCATTTGCCAAGCTACGTAGAGAGAACGTGGGCCACCTAATCATCGCCCAATAAATTCACGGGAGCTACCAATATTTTGACATCATGAGCAGATTTACAAAACGATCATACGTTGAGTTGTTCCATAGGAACATCTCCCTCCCTGATCTTAGTTTCGTCATCCAAAAATCCCATACTTTCACAGACCCACCGATCATCTATATCATCGTACCACCGTTTCCAGTCATCAATCATCAAGGGACCATGTTTTCATCAAATGGTGAACAAGGCTTTTCTTGCTTTCGTAGCACTCCAGTTTATCATCTTGCTAGCACCTTAAGTGAGAAAAAATACAAGACCACAAAACATTCTTGAAGGCGACAATGGATAAAATTTCTTATTCAATACGTTTGGGTATAATTAACCACCTGCGGAAATTTTCACCGCGCACCTTCGATATGCCTTTACATGTAAGGCGACTGGTTCGCTATAAATAGAACCATTCTTCGGACGAGATACTCTTTTTTTTACCAGCTCTGACAATAAGTCATTGCAAGGTTATTTCATAAAACCGTGTGCATGGCCTCATCTTATGCAACCAGCTTCTAACGATATTGTGAAAATATCTGTGGTGGTCTAATGTAAACAGTGGGTTTTTATGTAATGAAAGTTCATCGATCCACAGATGTTCCCATGCCTACAAAAAATATGCGGATGAATTTCCAAAACTGAGTATACTACTCTTATTTTTGTTGACAGTCGTCGGTGTCTGATCTACACACTAGGTCCAATAGGAACGGTAGAACTAGAAGCTTCGGAAAACTGCACCCCGAGGATCTCCAGAGGTCACTGGCTATGTAAAGTTTAATACAGTCGACGCAACAGATCCTGGGTAAATGTCTTGCCGCAATTTCCAAAAGTGTGTGAAACCGTAACTAGTTTGTCATGGAATGAAATGATGATATACAAGGTTCGAAATAGATTAAACAAATCTGATTGAGTTGAATAATGTCCATTTGACAGGAACTTCCTTAACAACGGTCAAATTAGAGGTCTTTGTCCCATCTGTCTTGGGAAGTTTGAAGCTATTTCATTGTTCGTTTCAAGACGCTGCGGCAGATTGGTAAAATGGTCGGGAACACCAGCAAACAAAGTATTGTGAACACTGTGCCCCTGTGATTATTTTTGCTACATTTCTCTTGCAACCTTCTGCGAAGGTGTGGAACTTTTGATTCTTTTTCGAATTTCTTCAAGGAAATTCTGTTCACTAAGTGAGGACCGTCTATCCAAAAAGTCGAAACGCATTTTACCGCAGTTTCATCCTTAACGGAGATCACCGGGGTGTATTAACCTAGTGGAGAAGCCATTGGCTGGAGAACCGGATTCCCTATTGGGTTGAGCAAAAAAAGTACTTCTGAGCTCTTCAGGACAGAGCGGGTTCAAGTACAAGACAAAATGTTCCAATAAAATATAGGCGTTTCTTACTATTCATTTGTAGCGGTGCTTTAACGTCTAATTTCTCCATAATTTTTAATACTTTTTCACTTTTAAGAATACCGACGAGTGTTTGAAAGCTCAAACCACCCGGAGCTGTTTAAAAAAGACACTGATATCTTGAAAGTCTCGGGCTTAATAACCATGAGAGCATTACCTGGCATAATCGTTCATTTAGGCCTTTAAACTTTTGGAGCGGCTTCGTTCCCACATGCGTAAATTATCCAGATGCCAACTTAGAAATATTTTCTGAAATCCTTTACTCTAATATTCTGAATCCACATTAGTGCGCTTCCGGAGCGTACGTTTTCGCAGACGAAGTATAAAATCAAACGTAATGGGGGAGTTTTTCTTCGTATCAAACGCAGATTAGGACTGGCAGCAATGATTTGTGAATTCGTGTCAGAACTATTCATTGTCAGCTGCCTAAATCCAACCTATTCACGCCGGGAATATTGGTTGGCCTCACTTCACAAATTGATCGACCCAAAACCATGTAAGTTCCACATGATCATCATCTAACCGCTATCGAGTACAGTCTGACATTCTTTCAACCAGCTTTCGAGTTTACGTGCTACCTATTTGCTGCCTAGTACGGTATGACCTCAGTTGAGTTCATGTGAACAGGTTGTACTCTGGAAGGCCTAACCCAAGGTGGAGTTTAAATGTTGAAGGCGCAGACAGCTGTCTCTAAATTCATGCGAAAGTTTACCCGTTTTTTGACCGCAAGTAACGCGTGATCTCTCTTCATCCGTACGGTGATTTTGACCATCGTACTCTCTGGATACATGTGCTTCGCACCATCTAAGTTTGAAGTAATTGGTTGCAGGTTTTCCACTTTGCAATGGTAAATTAGCATATTTTTGGTGAATCCCATAAAGTTTCATGAGCTCCAGTTTAAGGAACACAGCTACAAGGGCACTTTCGCCAGGGTTCAGCAAACAAGGTGCCAAATGAAAGCGGTTGTGCGCACATCGTACCAATGACCTTGCAGAATTGGACATGTGTGGGGCGTATGCTAATGAATATAAACAAACTAAACGTCGGAAGATATGTCGTTCGTTTTTAGGGCGAGAGCACCAAAGGCATACACCTATCACAGAAAAGTATAGGTTGAAAAATACTGACATTTTCGTCAACTCAGCTCCCAGCGTCGGAAGATATGTCGTTCGTTTTTAGGGCCAGAGCACCAAAGGCGTGCACCTATCACAGAAAAGTATAGGTTGAAATATACTGACATTTTCGTCAACTCAGCTCCTAGGAAGCACAAATCAATGGCAACGAAGAAATGAGTGGTTGCAATGATCTGAAATGGTATGACGAGGTCCGCAGAAATGTTTTTAGTCACCGGTTGTTGCAGTATTTCTAGAATAAGCATCCTTCTCTCTTGGCGCAATAATACTGTTGAGTTCATCACAAAGGAGTGAGAAGCACTGATCTCGGAGTGTGCTCAGCAGTTCGCATCCTTGGTCGTGCTGCGGTTTGAACTCCGCACATCTGGGATGCAAGACGAGCGTGCAAGCACTTCTCTACCAGAGCACGCTGAATGGGCAGTTGAAAATGTTCGCGCTTTAATAATGTGAGCAAAAAGCCCGACGCCTCAAACGACGCCTGAGTAACATACTTTGGTTGTGTTGATCAACTGATCCACCTGTCAGGTCAGGAAGTGCCACAAACGCCTAAAACTTTCTGGACTCATCGAAATAATGGCTCCGGGATGGGAGAACGACTGATCAAAATCAGTTTTTTCTTTGATACATCATCAATGTTCATGTCAACGTTCTTGGAATTTATTGAAATGAAAACAATTGTAAAGTTGCCATTAAAGGAAGATAACAGTTTTTCAAAGGTATTCTGTTAAGTAGCTGTGTGCTCAAGGTTGAAAATTTTTATCTGCCAATTGGCATTCTTGTCGTTAACAAAAAATTGGTGTATGAAATTAGCTGAGTCTTAACGGAAGATCTAACATAAAAGTTCGTTTCGTCTCCTTGTCCGTTTTACTCGCCAAATCCTTCGTGGGGGTGTCACAGTCGACTGTTATTTGGGCTGATAAAAACGACAAAAATCAACTAGGAATTCTTTGCCTCACTGGATCACTGAATAGTGCGTTAGTATCTTGTCCTTACCACTAACATAGTCATTGTGACTACTGTTGTTTGGCCCAAAACCGCGTCGATTCTCTTTCCATGTCACGACCAATTAAAGTGTGGCTGTCACTGTTACCGATACCGTCGTCTCAACTACGTCCATTAAAAAGCGTCGGGTTCATGACCAGCCGAGCACAAACTCCATTCTACCGTCGTAATTTGATCAGCGGTTTACTGGCCGAACTAATGAAGACGAACGTCCAACTAGAAGACCTTTTTGGAAACCACATAAATGTTCCACGTTTAGGAGAAATGAAACGTTGTAGGAGCTGTAGAATCCACAGTCACATCACTTTCGAATGTGCAGCCCTGCTTACGTCCTTGAGCAACTAATATGAGGACCTCACACCGAAAATCAGTCAATAAACTCGTGCTGAGCTCTTACTGGGGCTGATCCGCCGTGTTGTTTGAACTCACACACGTGACCATCGACATCTCACCGAAAATTAGCCGAGCAGTTTTCAGACGGCCATTTGCACTCAGCTATCCGAACTGAAATTCCGGACGTTCGAGTGTCAGCTGATCAATACTGGATCGTTGACGCCAACAAGATAGCTGACTCCTTATTCTTGAGCCTCATGATTATCTTGCTTTTGATGGTGATAGGATTATTTTTGCTAGATACTTGCTAATTCGCTTGAAAACGCTTTGTCATCAAACAAAAAGACATGAGCATTGTGGGGTTGAGTGCATACTTCTTTCTTACCGGCTTACTTTTCTTTACAGCTCCATTGCAAACTAATAGGCGGAGAACCAATGAGACCTCAGTTTTGGGATTTATCCCAGAGGCCTCAACTCAAAAAAACCGGTAGGATTTGTACTTATTGATCATAATCCACTAAGAGGAGGACACTTTGTTCATCATCACAAACAATGAAATGCAGCAGTTAAGTCGGTTGCTAAACAAATTTCTTTGACTTCCGCGTAAGATTTGGAAAACAACGGAAATGAATAACTCTAGATACCTAAAAGCTGAGTTTTACAAAATGTGACGCTTAAGGATGAAATTTTGAGTGACCACCGCAACCATCCAAAGGCGCAATTACGAAAACTTCAAGTGGACCTGGGTTCACTCCAACACCTTGGAGTGAGCGAATAAATTTTTTTTGATGAAATGGATTTACAAAACATCCTTTAGTATAGCTGGATGCAACGAAGGCAATAGCATAAAGGGAAGATGAACGGATCACACCCTATGCTTCTAGGACACCGCTGAAATGTCATAAAGGTCACGTACAATTCCACAACCGTAAGGGGGAATTGAATCTCCCGATAACGAACAATGTCATTTACAAGATTCTCTGAAAGGATTGCAACGAAAGCTACGTAAAACAAACTCCAAGAAAGGCCTTGGTTGGAATATACAAGCATGAACCTGCCACGAAAAGACAAGAATTATTTTCTTCCATCTCCGTGCACAACAATCAACAAGGACACCGGTTTGAATAGAGCGCTCCACATGCTGATTCGAGAAAAGGTAAACAGTGAATCCAACCAAAATATCGAGACGGATACATTTGGTCAACCACTAACGACAAGAAAACAAACGAACCACTGGAACCCTATTCGCAGCCCGTACGACCGAGTCAAACGGACAAGTCATTCTGATTGAGCCACACATCCAACCAACAAATCAAAGGAGCATACTGAAAGCACCTAATCAACTGGGATGACACACAAATACCAGTCATTGAAAAAACGGAATACTGCAACCAACCACTCAAACTCAGAAACTTAGGCCAAAACGAACTGAAAACGACCGACGAAAACGAAAGAGGTAACCTATTGAAAACAGACGGTATCGGACCAGTCAATCAAACCAAAGCGAGGTTGCCCGTGGTGCAGTGTGAATCGCCAAAAAGATAGCTGTTTTTGGATTTGCCAATCACTCCAACGGATAAGTGGTGCGCTCCAAAACTAGATAAACACAAGCGAAGTACACGCTAAACCGGTGATTGATGACGTTTACTCGATTGGTAACCAAACATTTACACATTCTTATATCAGCTCGTCCAACGGATCAAGAGTCACCAGAACAATAACCAGTAAGCGTAATCGAGCTGTTAGTTGTTCCCCAGGGAGAAATGTTTTCGTAATATTCTCAGGATGACCATCCAACCACCCCCTTCCAAACATGCTCGCAAGCGTTCCCGAATTCCGAAATCCACATACATGGCCTGGTAGAGTTTATCCTAGAGTGTAGGCGCGTAGGAAGCCTTGATGTTTATAATCCGGTCAAAAACCTCATTTGCTCTGAAACACGAAATGCGAACTCAATCCGCTAGCTGGCATTCCTTGTACAACCGCTTTGCTGCTGCAATAAAGCAACCAGGCTGATGTATGTAATCCAGATTTGGTTGAGAAGTATTGACTCAAAATTCCTCGATACTGACAGCTGAACTTTTGTTACACATGTTACCTCAACCCAGTTGATCCTTTTGGTATCTTGCCGTGTAACAAATCTCCAAGTTCTGAGAGATCAATGAAGCTGTGCTCACGGGGTCGCGAAAATCACATTTCTAGGTACAACAAATACTCAGGCACTGATCAAAGAAAATTGAAAGCCCAAAATAAATGTTTTTGTACTCCTGAAGTAACATGCTCAGGAAGCTTTTGGACTTTGGGTGTGAGAGAATTGAACGATATGATGACACCCATATGTACATATCTCCAAAGTGTCCTGAAACTTCCACCTGACAACATGTCTGTATCGCCGTTCGCTAAATCACATCTTGAAATTTACTGGCAGGTCCAAAGGTTTGATTCAACTCACTGTTTACAAACTTCCTGCCTTGTAAGTTAAAGTGTCACGACCAAATGAGGTCACCACACTTCTTATTATTGAGGAACGTTAGTTTGTCAACGAGCAAGCAAGAGAGCTGTGGATTTGAACCAACCGAAATGAAATGGCGTTGGGGAAGCAGGAACCTAGGCGTCTTCAGTTCGGCCGAAAAAGCACAAAAGTCCAATGTTTGGACGAATTGCGAAAAGCGATTTTACCGCACCGTTGGCAGAACGGAAGGAACTTAGACCGGGGAGGATGTGAGCGGAGGACAATGTCCTTGGTTTCAATCTTTAATCATAAAGTGCATTAGTGAAAATTTAGAAGAAATGCAAAAACTGTCAACCGCACACCTATGGTTGCGAAAATTTGAGAAATATGGCTACATGAGGAGCTCCACGAATAGCAAAGCCGTTAGTAGAAAATTTTTTAGTGACCTTGTGAGTAGTATTCCTTCAAGGGATAGGTTTAATGGGGCACAAAAAGCAAAAGTTTGTGTTTTCCAAAGTAAGACCATACCGGTGTTTTGTAGCCGGAAAAAACCCGAAATGGGTAACTAAAAACATAGAGGTACGCGTTACTGGGTGTATTGCACTAACATGGTGTGACCAGCGTTTTCCAGAACCAACAAAACCGTCAAATTCACGTCATCATCCAGCTGACCAATCATCGGAGGAAAAGCACTAAAAAGAGTCATATAAACAAATCCTTACAAATCATAGTCAGCATCATGATGCGTGTTTTTGTGCTCATCTTTGTCTTAGCACTCTCGGTAAGTGCTGTATCAGTGGAAAAAACTGAAGTTGGTCAATGATTTTGCCTAGTGAACGTCTCTACCCAACTTTTAGCATGTTCAACACCACTCTGTGTCGCTCATCAAATCACCCTAAATGTGTAGTACTGGAATACATTAGCCCACTAGATTATTACAGGCCTGATTATAATTTTTACCTACGCACTATATGTCTAAACAGGAAGGAAAACCCTCGGACGAGTCATTCAGTAAGTTGTCAAGTTGCTGAATTCACCTCGTTCCTCCACACAATTAGTAAACTTTCTGTCACTCTCCAAAAGCCGATAATTTTCGGCTGGAATAACATGTCCAGCTACAGAAAGACATACTTACAAACAGGTTTTGAACTCCCTGGCGTTCCCATTATTTTTTCTGTTGATAATCTAGCCCAAAATATCATTCATTATATCGAGGTGGGTGTACTTGTAAGTGTAAATAGAAAAACCAATCACAGTTCAATCACAGTTGACCTAATCAACACAGATTCAATTCTTGGAGAAAGAGTCCAACCAAGTGAAAAAGCAAATCAGCGGTAGGCAACTGCGTCAGAATCAGAACCAGTTGTCAACACTGCATTATACAGCGATATGATGTTACCCAGGAATTTACTGAGAATTCCCGAGCATGGCATCGTACCCTAAGCTTCGTGGGTAACCTCGAAAGCCAAATAACGACTGGTACATTATGGTCAAATAAGTACGAATTCAATGTCGCTTTTCTTGATGTATTTTCTTTTCCGTTTAGGACTTTTGTGCACTATTTGTAAAGCAGCCGTACCGGCGGTTAAAGCCGTCTTGGAAGCGGAAGGTTCCGTTGAGCCCCTCTTGAGATCATCTTGTGAACTACTGGGGAGTTTCGCCGAACAGGTAGGTCCACATCGCTCATGCTTTTAAAAATAACTCGGTAAGTAATGTCTAGCTGATACGATTTGGTTTAAACTCACAGGTTACAAATGACCTTGTAGGTAGCAGATAGCCTGTTTTCCATCTCAAATAATGCTTTGTGGTATAACGAGGCATGTAAATGAGCCTTGAATGTAGCATCGTGGTGAGTTTACTGTGCCCTACTCTGCCGTCACGTAGTTCAGTGACAACAAAGAAGACTTACGTGTAAGCGGAGGAGCGTGTACACCGCTGAATCAAAGCAATTTTTCTTGTTCCACAAATATTCCTTTGTTTGAAAATCAGACACTGAAAAGTGCGAGGGCCACACAAACGGTCTACCACTGAAGGGAAGAAGGCCTTCACTGCGGAGTCATTTATTAGAAAATGCCAACTGACCGGTTACAGACCAATGAACAGGGAAGCAAAACTCTAATCTGCATCTTAGTTACAGAACCTGGACACCAATCTTCTCTCGAACAAGTTTTCTTCAACTTTCCTGGAGATTCATTGGCTCCACTCGTTCGTCGGTCAAATCCAAGCAAACGTTACAAAGTGGCTCCACGAATTCCGCACCAGATCTCCCTTTTTCAATAGACGCAAAGCGAAATTCTACGAACAACACATACTACTCGCTTGCCTCCCCATCAGCAGTATCACCGTTACAAAATTAGCTTGAGTATTTGATTTCCTAGCTGCGTATTTAAGATTCCATCACATTATTTCGAGTTTTTTGCTTCCCGTTCAAAAACACATGAAGGATATTTAGGTTGCTCATGGGCTGTAGGGACCCATTAGTTGTTTCAGCTGTTTCTAGGCTTGCGAAATGCTGAGTGGATACCAAGTTAACCCGGTTTTTGAGTACATATACGTTACTTTGTTTCCATCCTTTCAGTGCCAGACTTTTGTGCCGGAACTGATCGCCATTTTCTCGGAGAATTTGCCCGATGACTCTAGTGCATCGATATGCAAAGTAAGATCCCACCTAAAGTTGATTACCGTTTCCCACTTGAAGTTGCTAGTGCCGTTCTTCTGCAATTTATCGTTCGCCGTTCTCACACTTGGGGAAATTTTTTGTACATTTTCTCCAGCATCTTGATATGTGTCCATAGATAGATGACGCAGTGAAGTTTCTTATTTTTTGAGTGAGTCCAGTAAAAGTGTATGTTTATCTCTGCTGTGGACCAAATGTTTCTGATGAATTTGAGACACACAAGACTTCTTTGGATACAAAGAATCCAAGAATACATTTCGGAATGTGTTTAACCAAACATGCTCGGCCTAAGTAGAATTGTTAACACGTACCTATTACAAACTAACGTAAAAACAGTCAGGTATATATGCGATTTCTTCAACAAATTAAATGCATGGTGTATGAAGTTCAACACTAAATTAGGCGTGCTTGTCCAAATAGAACCAAATGTGTTTTATTTTTTTCAGTAAAAGTGTAATTCGGCTCCATTGAATTCCATTAAGTTTTGTCAGTAACGTATCATTTATTGCTAGTAAAAAATGATTCTTTTTTTGCACTACTTTTCCCACCCAGTTGCAAACCGATATAAATAATTTTGTAAAATTGATATCACTCGACTGTGGCTAATTAAAAGTTTGTTTCCAAAGACGGAAATTTCTCCGATCACACACCAGTTTTATGCAATAATCTATTCCAGAGTCCCACCTATTGCAGTCTCATTCCGGGATGAATGCATGAACGACATCGGTGGTTAAAGTAACTTTCTACCCGGAAGTCTTTTTTTCCACCATAAAGCATGTGATGGCTAGTCAGAATGTTCCATATCAGCAGAAATATGAACATCACGATATGCCAACACTAAAGCGCTATTTTGAGGTAGATACAATGAACGCATTATAGAAATGTGCATACCAGCGAGTGACTTGAAGCAGACTGTGGGACCACCTTTGGAACGTTTGCATCAATACGTGCGGACTACTGATATCGGTTATTGGCCAAATCTAAACCGTATAACTGGCGGTACCTAGCCGTCCTTTGGTAAGCACTTTGCACCTACAGAATGTAAGGTCATGCTCGTGGACGCCCAGTCCCTAAACACGCCACTTACAATCAAAGGGAGAGGTACTGGAAGTTGTGGAGCGTTTTACGTATCTGGAGCGCGTGATCCTCACTGTGCCTGGTTGGAGACACTACAAGATATGGCTGCTAACCGATGTCAGTGGCGTTCTTGTTGTCAGTTTCTATCCAGATTGCCTGAGTGAATGTCTGGAGGTGTAGGCACCTCGGAATGATTGTGGTAAGCTAGCACTAAGTCCCTACCCGGTCCACCTTTACTCTTTTCTCTAAAATAAGTCTTTCAAATAAATCATGGTTGTACGGCAGTGAAGCATCGGTGTTGAACACTGATGTCATGCTGTCGATGATGATTATGATGTTGATGATGATGATGATGATGATGATGATGATGATGATGATGATGATGATGATGATCTAGCCGATTAAGTGTGGTTAGAGCTCCAATAAGCGAGTTAAATTTTAACACAAGGGAAAAATGAGCTTTAGTTCATAATCAGAATGATTATCGATCCACTGGAATTGAACACACCTTCACCGAAATGATTAAATTCATCGGACAGATGATAATTAGACAAAAATGCCTGAATGAACGATGCTCGTCTCATATATCAGCAGTCGAATCTGACTAGATTTCTAGCCTGGCCTTGTCCTGGAGGTTGGGCGTACAGGCTGCAATAAAATTGCAGTAGAAACTCAATTCCTTAAGTTTCAGTCATGTCAGGATGATCAGAGTGGAGCAGCTCAACGAAGGACGCCAAGTTACCGTACTGCGAGGAATAGTATTATGAGATGCTCTGCAGGTAACATTTTCCTGTTTGGATGCAGTAAGGCGTTTTGATATCTGTAGACGGAGCGATGCTTCTTTCCCCTTGAGGAACGATGAGTTGGAAAATGTCGGCCCTAAAAATCACACATTCCGATTGCACAGCAGTTCACCATGAACACCGGTGCATTATTCAATACGGTTGAAATACTTTTGAAATCAGGGTTTCCAATGCTGCTCAAAAGCCACTTGCTCTCTATCCTTCACCCTGCATTCCCGGGCCAGGCTGGACTCGTTCAGCCAAGTGGGTCAGACTATTGAGATACTGGCTCCTGGGAGAGTCCGCAAACAAACCCTAACTACTCCGGACCTATCCTTCACCCTGCATTCCCGGGCCAGGCTGGACTCGTTCAGCCAAGTGGGTCAGACTGTTGAGGTACTGGCTCCTGGGAGGGTCCCCAAGCAAACTCCAACTATCCCGGACTCGTGGTTCAGAGTTTTGAGTCAGAGGCTGGGGTGAGGTTCCTGGGACAAATACCGAAAACTTGTGACTGTCTTGTGAGTCGGGCTTTTGAGTAAAAGGCTCACGTTAGGGGACCTCAGCCAGACCTCTTTCTTCTTGAGCAACCGGGAAGTATCATTCGGCCTTGCAGCTATGCACTCACTGGTTTTCCGCTACACACTCTTTACCCATGAAACGATGCAGTGCGATCAACTCACCTGACGGTCCCCTGGCCATTGATTTGTGTCACGACTGCTTCGCTTAGCAACAGAGACGGATATTGTAATACTGGCGGATGATATGAATAAACTCAAATAGAACAGTAACCTATCCGTTACCAGTGGAGGGTTTTCATTAAAGATTGTCGGTCCTTCTGGCGTACGCAGTTTGACTTCGACCATGCCATTGTGCGAGCCCCACTGACGGTTCGCTTTCCTTGCAGCATTATCTGTGCCGAAGCCCAGCGGTACCAATCATTAACTCCATCGAATACCTAGGTCCAGCGATTTTATCAAGTGTATGAGCTCTACCATTAGTCCAATTAGAATAGAAATTTACTGGCCAGGACTGATAAAAGCGATAACGTCCTGCGACCTCTAGCAAGTTCATTCACGTATGCCCTGACCGTACACCCTGAGGATCTGTGAACGCAACGGGTTTGTTCAAGCGAAATCCCATTCCTTCTTCAATAAATAGGTTTCAATTATCTTACTGTACCTTGCACCAATAATCGGCCCGAAACCAGTTAGTTTGTGAATTGTCTGCCCACTGACATCACACAATTACTGCACAATTATGTATTAACCGTGGGTGGTGGCGGGACAGGTAGGGGTCAACCAATCACAACACTCAAGCCTGAGCATGTTCACCTGTTCAGAGGTGGCAAATCAGATTCGTCCAGTCTTGTTGCCTGGATAAACTGCAGTATGCAGATGAAACATGCAAGCATTCAAACAAAAAGCCAGTGAAAGGGCGTAGCCAAGTTGATAGCTCTCAATAGGCTACGCCGATTTGTCCACTGGGCTGGCTTTCCTGGGTTTACATCGGCATCAGCAAATTGAACGTAGCGCAGAACTCGCTTCTGTAGACAAACAAACTGTTTGTGTTTCACCTATTATACGTAGCGATTGATGCAACAACCACTAGTAACTATCAAATCTGTTTCAAATACCAGGTGGGCACGGATCCTTTCAGGTATGCTCTGCATGATATTTTGTTGTCGTTGTGTGCTGCCCGTTTGAATCATCATCGACAGCATGACATCAGTGTTCAGCACCGATGCTTCACTGCCGTGCAACCATGACTTATTTGAAAGCCTTATCGTAAAAAAGTGAACAAAGGCGGACGAGAAAGGGACTCACTGCTAGCTCAACACAAACAATCCGAGGTGCCTACACCTCCAGACATTCACTCAGGCAATCTGGATAGAAGCAGACAACAAGAACGCCACCGACATCGGTTGGCAGCCATATCTTGTAGTGTCTCCAACCAGGCACAGTGAGGATCACGCGCTCCCCATCCTTGAAGGCGAGTAGCACCGACAGCACCCAAGCGGTTCGTGATCTCCGTTTGAATATTTTAGGTAATTAGACGCTGTCCATCTGGTGTAGTCTAGGGATCTCAGATACCACTATTGTCAAGTTAGGTTTTTACCGAATAAGAAAGACTTAACAGAGACGCACTTTGACCAGGACACGCAATACGATGGGACGATGACCGGTTCCACTGAACAGAACAGGGAAGCAAAACTCTAATCTGCATCCTAGTTACAAAAACTGGACACCAATCTTCTCCCGAACGAGTCTTCTTCAACTTTCCTGGAGATTCATTGACTCCACTCGTTCGTCGGTCAAATCCAAGCAAACGTTACAAAGTGGCTCCACGAATTCCGTTTTCTTTGAGAGAGATTTCATTGGTTGTTCTTCACTCGCCCTTGACACATGAGTTGTAGTCTTAGTATCACTTTTTGGACACGCTTGTACGCGACATTGATCAATAACTCAGCCGGTTTGCACGTTCATTGACTTTTTCTGGTTTGGCCAAGTCCACCAGGCTATCAAACGGCTATCCGGATCAAGCTTCACGGTAATAAAAAGGCATTAAGGAGACTGTGGTCCACAACAGATAGTTGGACGTCTCCACTTTGTAGCTAACGCGACGACAAAGGTATCAAATCTACTGGTCCACCTGTTAGATTTCACGAGAGCCACTTTTGCGCTCTATGAACCATAAGGCAGTCAATTTAAACATGCAATTTCACTAAATCCTTGCAAACAGCTCTTAGTTAAATACATCATGTGGTGAAACGGCCAAGACCACAGGACCCAGTGAAAACCTGGATTTCGAGACATGAAACAGAAGCTTGATGATGAATTCTGCGAACATAATGGCACCATCATACTCTCTGAGGCAAAAAGACTGGCTTTTAAATGCGGACATGTATCTAGAGTGCAAAACAGAATCGTCCCTCTTCGCCCATTCCAATGCTGCCGGTGTCGTCGGAATCAGACGACCGTCTTGCGTTAGTCAGCACAATAACGACGTCAAATTCAGAACAGATCACCCCTAAGATCAGAACAATGTGAAGAACCGCATGCGCGCGAAATGGTGCCGAGCTCTAAGGGAAAACAATCTGATCCACCACAAGAAAAGAAATGATCCCATTTGTATGAGTTGCAGAGGATTTTTTGCTCTACTCAATGGGAAAGGGTTTCATCGTGAGATCAGACTGCAAGTCGCTCCATTGGATACACCTATTAAGGATGCAAAGGAGCAGAAGGCGAGGAATTATTCAGTACTACGATTTTCAATTTACCCATCGGTTAGGCGAAGAATATCACTCCTCTTAAAACCTTTTCCGGAAAATTCCATACCCTGGCTTTCTAATAAATTTATTCTACTGGCAATGCATCAGTAATACTTTTCAATTTAATAGATGCACCGGTTCTCGCATCCGATTGGCCGCCAAAACTTACACAACTGATAAGGCGAATTCGCAAGCGGTTGTTCCGGTCTCCATTACCTCAATTGAAACCGAAGAATAAACGATTAGTATTGCCAGGTCGGTCATCGATCAGCCGCCCGTAGTGTAACGCCCAAAATCTCATGCTCTTCATCAAGCAATCCAAACGAATTCCCGGTCGTAATAAAGCGAATGACTCTCAGAAACAAACTCCTCCAGTGGGAAGAAGTTTTGTCAAATATTAAAGCTAGCGGAGAGGTATTCTCCGACTAAGAGATGGAAGATAACGACGCTTAGGGCTTGATTATCCGGCCAATATTGGAATGTGGACACTGTTGCTTCAACATCCATATCTACGTCCGATCCTATTGGTCAAAGACGTGGACCGCAACTACTGAGAATGGTAATCGTCAAGAAGGCTAATAACACTAGCTAGGCAAAACGCTGGCCGCAGTCTAAAACGCAGAATCCAGACCTAACTACATCATCCGAAACGACGGGTCTATCGCTAGGTTGAAACAGAAATTATCTTGGCTGAAACTATGGGTTTCCCATGTGGAGTACCTTATGGGGTATTAGTCAAGTCGCTACAATGGGTTTCCTTGAAGAATCGAATCCTCAAAGAAAACGGGCTGATGCACCCAGGTGCCAAACCAAACTCTTGGATAATCCAAATAGCGGAGTTCGTTGACATGCGTGCTCTGAAGGTGACTGACAAGGCACTTTCGGTAGTCTTACAAATGTCTTTCATCACCATCCGTTCTCGAGTCTTTTCTCCCATTTTGGGGCTTTGAATATAACTAAATACACGTGACATGTCGCTGAAAACTATTCTGCGACAACTCCGCATATCGTACAAACTGAAATATTCAGCTGAAGGAGATCATCCTAAACTAGAAATTCAGCTGAGATCCAAGTGAGTCTCCCGCGGGAGTGTATTTGTCGAATAGCTAAATAAACTTTGTGGTTCTATGCCAATAAAGCATCACCATGCACATGTGTGGTCAATTAGGAGAAACAATTCAGAAGAATATAACCGGAATTCGGATCTTGGTGTTTCGCACTGTACACAGATTTCCTGTTTGCTACTGAAGAGCCTTGGACTGTCTCCAATCAACTAGATTATTGTTCGCTATGAGGCATATATCCGGCATTTGACTGGTTGAATGACCGAATGATGGGACGCGAACACTGAGAGGGGGAACAGCTGGAAATCAGAATCTGTTTGGAATGGCAATCTCCGTGTGTCACGAGGACAACCGGAGTGGCTGAGACTGCAGAATATTTTTCGTTTTATAGTGTCTGTGTGACGAATGGGCCGTTCTTAAAACAACATACACAAGCAGATTTAGCAAAATACACATGTTTCCCTAACAAAGTGGTTTTCCAAGGGACTCAGACGAATCTCTCGTTTATGGCGTTCTTGTTCAACCGAGTGTGCAGCACCAAACCAACTCATGTTTCAATTGGTATGATAGACGTAATACACTACTCATAAGAATGCTGAAAGCTCTCCAACAGCCCACCACCGGTTTCATAATGTAGGCGCATTAGCCAAATATCTGTCAACCTTACGTTTGACTTGAACCCGAATTGCACCGCACCACAATATGATGGCAATATTGCAAAAGATTGGAAAACTGCTAGTCGGCATTTATTACTAAAGCCTTTTTAACTGGGGATTTTGTAGACAGTCGTTCACGAAGCTGAGGACTTTATTCGCCCTTAGTACGAGATTTGGCCTCCTTTGGAGTTTCATCTGCATGTTGCGCCTGAAAAATAAATAAATATAAGTTCTCAGTTTGGTGGCTGATGCCACCTGCTTTAAATTCGTATGAATACTCGGACAAGACGCACAAATGATGATCGGTCAGGCAACATTTTCAAGAAATTCGAGTGAAATGTAGCGCAGCGGTTGTCGAAATTGTCATGTAATAAGCGGAAGCAAAGAGGTTTTTGATTTTTCAATATTCTTGTCTATCACGTGAAGATAGAAAAACGATGTTATCAATCCTCTGAGCAACATCTTGCGTAAGGAGAATGATAAGCTAATTTCTTGCGAGTTGAGCTCTTGTTAGCATGAATGTGATGGAAACCCGGGGACTGTGCCTACCCGATGGACCCCAAGAAGAGTGGAAATGGTCATAGGCTGTCGGATAGTTTTCATCAAACTCATGAATTTTGTTTTTCTTCCTCATGAATTTGAATTTCGTGCGCCAGCGCCATCAAAGCATTCATTTCTACTGTCCTGCATGCATAAAAATGTACTTAATGAAAATTCCAGGAACTCGCTAAACCAAAGGAATTCATTGATCATACATCTGATCTTGTACTGCGCTGATCCAATGAGCAGAACATGTCAGCTCTCGCACAGTTCCCAACAAACACCTGCTCTTGTCGTCTGCACCGGTAACTAAATTCACCCGAAATCAAGTGTCACAAATGACTCCGTTTCGTCTTTTTATCAGACCTGCACCGCCTTGCTGTTTCTCGGTTAGTTGGTCATTTAAATAACATCACTGATCAGCCAGAAATGAATTTCAACTTGGCAGTTTCGGTGGTCGTAATGCAGGAGAATGAAAGAACAACATCCGTAAAAGCCAGAATATCACACACACGCTAAAATGTAAATGCTGATGACACTTGCATCTCGATTCCTGTCTGGGAAGCACATCTCATCTCACTCCGAATAAAACATCTACTGTGTTGTGAGAAATGAAATAATCTTCAGAACATCCTGGTATCAATTCATTTAGAAAGCTGTCCCTCATTAGTAGGTAGTGTGATCTTGTTGATCAACAGCCATCTTCAAGACTGGGCATATATTCCCAGAATCGCATCATTTTTATATCACCAGGATAAATTTATGGGCATGTGCTTTGACGAGACACGAATAACTGTGAAACAGAATCACACACGCACCGTTTCGTCAAAGGAGCACCGTGTCACTTGATAGGGCAGTAACTCTGCTCTATCCGAAGCAATTTAAATCAATTCTGGAATTGTTTTTGACAGAGTAGCTGCCAGAGACATGGAAAATTTATCTAATTTACCATAGAGGCACTATATGTTCCAAGAATTTGCATCCTGAAAACTTCAACTTCACGAGCGATAGTTTTATTAGAAAACACTGTTCTTGACAAAGTAAGAGACCAGCTTGGAAGCTTCAACAGGGGTGTTGAAATGTTCACCCCGTATATCAGAAGACCAGAGTTCACATCCCCGCGCAGCAGTAATCCATGAGGCGACATTTCCCCTAGCTCGGTATCGACTAGCCAGAAAGATGGCACCGGGACACAGGATAAACCATTCTAATGAATAGTACTGCCATGTTACTGTTCATAATTGATTTCTGGATTTTTTGTGCGGCTCGTTTCTCCAACTGCGTCTTAACACACACACACACACACAAAACGCGACTGAAAACGGTTGGGTTTCACAAGCTCAACAAACGACTGATTTTTGTTTTAGGTATATAAATTCGTTGAGCATATAGATGGAGCTTGTCGTATGTATGTATCTCACCTGGTTCATTCTGCTAATTGTTGCGAAGCTGACGACTCCGTATTTGGCGAAGAACGAATTGAGTTCGAGAAATGCACTCATTTAGAAAGCAATTTAGTTTTCACGAGAGACTCAACTGAATCTCTCGTTTATGATATTCTACAACTGAATGTGCTGCAAACAGGCCACCTCGTGTTTCAGTTTGCACGATATTACAGTACATTTTCATAAGGAAAACTGCTCACAAGGTCGTTAAAAACTCTTCGATAGCCCACGACCGGTTTTGCCCTTCTTGAGGCTCATCAGGTGGGCGCAACCCCCGAGTTTCCGTCAACCTTATGTTCTACTTGACCCAAATTGGACTGTTTCCGAGGAATACACTCACTTGCAAATCAAACCGATTTTCACGAGAGACTTAAGTGAATCTCTTGTTTATGATATTTCACAACTGAATGGGCTGCGCATGGGCTGTCTGATGTCCCAACCAAGTCGACTTGCAAATGAGTGTATTTCCCGAAAACAGTCTAATTTGGGTTCGATTAGAACATAAGGTTGACGGAAACTCGGGGGCTATGCCTACCTGATGAGCCCCAAGAAAGGCTAACCTGCCATGCGCTTGAACCTACCAGCTGTTTGCATATTCGTATATTCTGGTTAAAGGTGAAATCGGAAGATCGCCGTTTCAAATTCCTCATCGTTCTTCACCTGGGTAATTACTGGGCTCCAATCTGCACACTAAACTAAATAGTGTACTGGATTAAAAGTACAGGTATTACGCCTTACTCGCAATGCAAACTGAATATTCTGTCTCATGATTCCACGGTTGGATGATGCATTCTTAGCCCCAAAAACCCATCCATTGTCTTTTTCAGTTTTACCACTCTCGCAGTTGATTTATCGGGGTGAGAAATTCGTGACCTCATGAAACGACTGAGCGCTTCCCGGTGTAAAAATGGTAGGTTAAAAGTCATATTTGAAAGCCGCTGGACTTCAGCACACCGGATGCCGCGAATAATCATACCAATTTGAGTATGAGACAGAACTGAGGCCCCTGTTGAAATCAAACATTGCGAAACAAAACATAGGCAAGTGGGCAACGTGCGCGAGCTCCTCCGGGGTCCCCAATTGGTTTTAAGAAATTGTACGTGCTCCGCCCACCTCAGTCCACGTACTAAAGTCAAACTAGCGAATTCGCGCATTCTCCGGTCATGATTCAGGCCAATTACTCAACCGATTTGCTCGGAAGCACCAGGAACCGATACATCATATTCGTCAAACGTGATAACCGAGCCCACGTCTATCTGACCTGAACTTTCTGCGCATGTGACCGCGGCCGATGCAACAACAGGGACGCGTGAATGAAGAAACATGATGGATGAGTCAAGTCGCACCTTCCCTAGTGTGTCCAATTAGCAATAGACTCATTAAAAGAATGATGACAGCAGCACCCGAAGCGTCGAACAAGCACTTTTCACTCGCCTGCATAATATTGCCGAGGATTTTATCAAAATATCACCGGAATTTTCACTTTTCAATTGATAATATGCATCAGTGATAGGCATAGTAGATTTGCTTCACCTTTTAGCTCTGTCCGAAATGTTAGGTCTCTCGCAAGTTTGAGGATGGAAGCGAACCAGAGCCTAGTTGTATGATATTTCGGCGTTATTCCGTTGTCTCATCAGATCTGTACTACCAATTTCAGCAATAACTGGGTTCAAAAATGGAAAATTGACATAATCAAAGCTCGTTTCGGAGTTCATTTTGTTGCCACTGATATGAAAAATAATAGAACGACCGAGTAATTAATGAGCTATCCCAAAACACTTCCTTTTTTTCATACTAT
This sequence comes from Opisthorchis viverrini, assembly GCF_000715545.1. NCBI lineage: Eukaryota > Metazoa > Platyhelminthes > Trematoda > Opisthorchiida > Opisthorchiidae > Opisthorchis > Opisthorchis viverrini. The sequence goes on along the minus strand of NW_008751919.1, from coordinate 605,553 downwards.
GGAGCCTGGTGAAACAGACCGTGTGAGTTCATCTACGTGAAGGCACCTGGAAGCATTTGGAAGAAATAGCATTCAGATTTGGGAATCGTTTGATTCACATCACAGAAGAATAAGTTTCCAGGGTCTCATCCTGTCCAGTTTCCTAATGTCTCCGTCAGGCAGGCGAAATTTGGCCAAATATGCCTACCGTAGCCATGTTCCACTTAGACGTGAGATAGCGTTGAATGTTCCCATCATCGTGATTTATTGTTTCTTTTTCCATCTAGGCATTGCTATGGTGGTGTGAGAAAAGCTTTACACATGATCTCGGCCAACATAGGCGTACACCACCCAACGAAGATTTGTGAAGTGAGCCTACATGCTTTGATGTTCTATCCATCTCGCTTCAAATATTCGGCTTTCTACTAAACGCACAGCTGGTAATTCATATTCTTGTTGAAACCTCCTAACCGGGTTGCTTGAATGAGCGTCTGCAGTTGAAAGCATCCTGAAGTGACTGTAGTAGGCAAGCTATAAAGTCCCCTCTGTGTCCAATTTTATTCTATTCTTCACAACAAGGCTTCCAAATAAATCGAGGTTGTACAGCAAAAAAGCATCAGTCTTCAACACTAATGTCAGGATGACATCAAAAATGGTGTCTGTCTATTTAGTGAGATGTGTAAAGTCTAGAAAATGGGGCTTTAAATAAGCTTGTTCATATCGTCCCTAGTCTTATTAGGCAGCAAATAAATCTCTGGCGAGACATCCAGAGGGAAAATACAGAATTCTTGTCGGAAGTGACTAAAGTTGCTCATTCCTAAGCACTACGATCAAAAGTTTTTCACAAGTCTTACAGTATCGGTTTCCATGGAGAGGACTAAGTAATCAACAGTGGACGACATTGGTTAACAGACATGTAGTTTATAGACGTTTATTACTAATGAACATCAAGGTTTATTCTGGGGGTAATAGGAGATATTTAAATAGACTCCGGCACCCATCGCACTAGAATGCCGCCATTTTCACTTAATGCTAGTGCTTTCTTATAGCATGATGAGAGGCCCCCAGGAGATTGTTTCAAACGTGTATTATTTTGTATTAGTAATCAGTCGCAATGGGCCTCT
>NW_008751919.1:585939-604144 GCF_000715545.1 Opisthorchis viverrini | reverse complement strand
GCAGCACATTCGGCTGTAGAGTATCATAAACGAGAGATTCAGTTGAGTCTCTCGTGAAAGCCAAATTGCTTTGTAAGTAAGTGTATTTCTCGAGAAGTATCTATTACTCTTTCTAAATACAGTGGTTGATTCTCCAAAGCCAGTTTGTTCTGCTATGACCGTGTCATCACGTAAACATATACCAGGACACTGATCCCTTGCTTGAACTTACTTGTTCTCAGTGGTCTGCTCTCTCAACCTATCATGGCATACACCTCGTGCTAAGGACCTGTTGTTCCGCCCGTAATTCAGGATAGTGTCTGCATTAAGCTGAGGTCGTGCGCAGAATACACTGGAATAGCAACTCTAACGCGCACTGTGGGAACCAGCCGTTTGCGCCAGACAAGTAACTCTTCGGCTTTGATGACCAACCACAAATGAGTGTTTGTGGAGTGCGCATATTTTCGGATACAGGATATCTCGTCCGGGCGTTATCGTTTAGGCGCATATATCAGTGAATTGCCGATAACAGGTCGATGACAGTTCGATGGAGTTTACTGGAAAGTCTTGCTACAAATAATTTTCTCATAGAATAATTTCCTATTCAGCTTATTAGGGGTGAGTAACCCGCTGCCCCATGAATAAATTGCACCAGAGGCCTTTGGCGCCAATTCTTGCATGTTTCACTTGCATACAACAATTTACCCAGGAGCCGTCTACTACTCTCATGGTCAACTAGTAGTATGGCAGGATAGTTGGAGAGATGTTGGTCACAAATCGAAGCAGTCTTGTTGTCTGCAAACAATAGGAAGTTTATCATGTGCACTACACAAGAAAACATATGATATTATTAGGATATTTGGTGACATGGAGTAGTTTGCGACAGTTTTGCCAGGATGTGTCCTTAGGTAATGCGTTGGATGGTTGATGGTGTCATCCTCCTGTCCTGGTGAGTCAACACCAACGTGGAGAGATACTGGGCTGACCAGCAGCGCATGAAATGAGATGGGAGCGTGTTACCACTACTCCACTCACCACTAAACTATGAGGAGGCGAATATGCTCACGCCTGAGTGGTTTGATTGTGAGACCTCTACGAGCGCAGCCACTAGTAAAGCTTAATCATAATTTTTCTCTAATTCTATGTTGTCATAGACAGATCGTTCACATACTGGCTGGGTTGAAACAGATTTACAACATACAGTACAGAGTGCGTGACCACAATATAACTGAGANCCTTATGTTCTAATTGAAAACAAATTGCACGAAATTAGCGAATATACACACATTTGCAAATTAATTTGGTTTTGCGAGAGACTCACCTGGAGCCCAGCTGAATCTCTCGTTTGTGATGTTCTCCGGTCGTGGGCTGTCGACGGATTTTCAGCAACCTTATGAGTAGTATATTACAAAGATACACATGTATCGCGATATCTCGAATATCGTAGCGACCGAAACATGAGGCGGCCTGGTGCAGCACATTCAGTTGTCTGAAAACATCACAAACGAGAGATTCAGCTGGGTTCCATGTGAGTCTCTCGGAAAACCAGATTAGTTTGCAAATGAGTGTATATTCGCTAATAACTGGGACGTGTTTATCGAACAACTAACTGAAATGACTCGACTTTCCGCTCCGAAAGGTTTCATTTAATAATGCTTTTTGCGTGATACCAGAAGCTCCATGTTGGATTCACAGTACTCCATTGCATTTAGCAGCCCTGGTAAGCGGACTTTGATTCCAACTCGACTGGCGTTTATATCTCACAAACTTGATGAAACCGCTGGACCTGGATGTTTGATGGAGTCTCTCGGGGCTTTGGCGAGTTGATGTTGATCGATTGTTTGAAAGAAACTTCACTGAACACTTTCGTCACGAAACGTCAAGACAGCCTGTGTATTGCACAATGTGCTGTCGACAACGACATATATCCTCAAGCTCACAGCTACAGGGATTTCAACAAGCCTATGAATTCCAAAGTTAAAACCCAACCGAGCTTCTGTTTCAGTAAGGAACTGACTTTTCCAGCTTTCGAAGGGCTCATTCCAAAATAGTGAGCCATAAACAGGGCTAAATTGGTAATAAGCAGTCTGCGAATTTTCATCACTCTTACCATACTTCTACCGTAGTTAGATAGGTTTCCCAGGAATGTGTATGTCTGTGCCAGAAGAAATGAAGTCAGAAATCTCATTAAGGGGTCGGACGAGGTAATCATTTGGTGAACGATACTTTCGGATCCTGAACTGGTAGTTTGAACGAAGTTGATGCGCAGAAAATTCGAAAGGCTTTGAACAGGACGAACTATCATAGTGAGCACTTCGCCACAAACGAGATTGAAATGGAAAAAGACAGCACACCACGGGGGGTTATACGATCGAGTTAGATGAAACGCAACGATCATGCACATGTGGCCAAAAGACAGCGGCAGTATGCACGACGCTTAGGTTAAATGATGCAATCAACTAATCGACATTGATTTTCGTATATCGTCGACATAGCAGTTTGAACGATTTTGGTGAGCCGAAAATTCGAAAATCATTAGCATGGTAAGATATCGCAGCGAATGCGTAAACACATGAGAAATGCCTTCAAACAGACTGTGAAAAAAAGAAACAAAGAGGTATTTGCCTACTAGATGGCAAGGTGTCTTCTTGGATGACTGTGTTCGACACGGGTCGGGGGTTAAAGATCACGTGGTCATGTTAAGCAAAACACAGCCCTTTTGTGCATATGGGCAAATGGTGCACGATGCTGTGTGCTCACTTATGTAACCGTTAATGAGAAAATTTAAGACCATTGGGACAGTCATATTTTGAACACACTGAACTCTCCGCAAGCGTCACAGCAGTCGATGAATATTGGTGAATGATCTCGGGTAAACCGGTTCCTAGTGTAAAGGGAAATTTGAGGAACACAAAATAAATTCCACGGGAGTGAGCAACTTTGGAAATATTGCTTGCGCAGGCACCACCCTGAGTGCATTGGACTGACTGCTTATATGGAGATGTATCCCACGATCAAACATTTTTTGCCTGATTATCCTCTTAATGGGTTTAGTTTATATTTATGTAAAATTTGGCTTCATTTAATATAAAACTCGAGCGTTCATAGAGTGAACTAAATTTAATTTTTGCTCCAATAAGCTGTAGATCCTCGTCACAATTTAGCTTGAATATCTTGTTCAGAAACAGAGAAACTAAACATGCTGAATACCATGCTAGATACTCCCTAAATTTTGACAACAATCGATATTATTTTTGAGAAACTGCCCATGTGATCCCTGCAAAACGCTTCCCACCAGCTGTTTTATATTGCTCACTGGCAGGCAAAATTTCATAATGTAGGTCGAAAGAAACGCCTGATGTAAACAAATTTCTATGATTTTATCAAGTTTGGGGTTGGTCGAGTTCGGATTCCTGCTGATACACGAGGGTTTAATTCGTCATCCCATGCAGTACGAGAGTGTGACTGTCTTGGACTAATGTGTGAAGCTGGTATGTGACAAGCTGTGGATCAAAAACTTCGTTCTTCGGAACTAACTTTTAATTCGTCATGATATACATGGTGTTAGTTTAGCGAAGATTACTGGGATTGGTGTGTAGCTGAGGGTGAAAAAAGTGCAGGGATATAAACAACTTATTCAACTTGTAATAATCAATACTTTATTGATGAAATAAAATAACACATGATATTTGAAAAGCGTACTTTCCGTAATTCTGAACATGTCCAACTCATCTCGTTCTATTGAAACGCTTGTTTTTGGCATGGATAAGCCAGTGTTCGAAAATCTATCCACCTAGCATTTACCATGGTAAAAACAACCCTGTGTATGGTTCTTCATAGCCACACCGCTCTCGTTTTAACGGTCGTGCTACTTTTTGGCGTAATTATTCCGGTGAGTCCACACCAAAGGGAATCACTGGACTCGAGTTTCGCTCTTATTAGAGCTCATCAGGAGTGCATATCCAATGGCCGGGATTTGAACTCCGGACATCTGACATGCGAGGCGAGCGTGTAACCACTACTCCACCAACGCACATTAGACGCATCTGAATTTTCACGTCTGAGCAGGCGAACGTGTTCACACTTGAGCAATGTGATTGGTGTACCCGACTGACCGAACAACGACCCAGTAACTGTCCTGGTTTTGACGATCGATTGACCCGCCAGTCAGGTACCGTGGCACACACCTGAAACCCACTGGGCAACATTTTGGTTGCAGTTTTGGGGTCCTGCGGGATATGCATTTTTTCATGAGCTTCCCTTTGGTGTCGACTCACCGGAATAATTATGCCAGAACAGGTTGAGGACCGTTCAAACGAGGGTGGCGTGACTATGTACAAAATACCTATCCCGCAAAACCCCAAAACTTCCGTATATACCTGACTCTTCACACATGGCTTCAGAAGGTTAAGGGCTACGTTGTCAGTTAGTATCATCAATCTTCTTTTCGGACCCAGGTCATGCTTGATTAACTAATATCAGGGGTGTATCCTTGGGTGCTTTGAACTCAAAGAAACTTTGATTGTCTGAAAATTGCAGAACATTTTTGTTGCCTGAAGGCTGTTTTAAACAATGACGCTTGACTCACTCAGTTGGTAGAAAATCCCAGTGCGTCACAAAACTAAGGGCACATTTTAAAATGCTGAGAAAAAGGACAAACATGTGAGAAAGGTGAGTTACACATTATTGGATGACAATTTTGAGTAACTGCAAATAAATTAAAAAAATTAGTATGTCTGACCAGAACCTTACCTGGCATATCGCTGTATTGGATTTTTCGGTCAACCCCTCTTTGAACAGTTTGACGAATTCCGGCACAGACTTTTGGCACTATGTAAAGGGAACAAAGCACTCTACATGTCCTGTAAACTTTTCATTTATCTGACGGTTATAAAGCCTGAAAGCAACCAACTATTTGGTACCTGAAACGTAGCTCTTTGCCAACGTAAATACTCTGATACTTCACTTAACCGGGTAACTGAAAAAAACTTAAAATATAATGAAATGTAATAAAAATTTGAGTGCGCAGCTAAAAAGTCTAGTGAGATACTCACGTTTCGCTTATTTATCAAATAACTGTCTACTGATAACTGCGTGATTATCAGACTATAAATTTCGGAACATTACGTCCACCACAAGGCAGCATTTAGGGGCTGTATGCCACCTTATACTGCAAAACATTGCGTGACACGAAAAGCAATCTATCAAATGCGTACAGCGTCATTTCTAGCCTCTAGATGTCGACTGAAACATACCAACTAAACATTAAGTGACCGCGTTATTTAAAAAGTATTAGCAATGTGAGCTTGCCTGTTCCGCGTGACTCTTCACTAGGCCACAAGATGACATCAAAAAGTTTTCTAGGGAACCTCCCGCTTCCAAGATGGCTTTAAGCTCCGGAACGGCTGCTTCACAAGCAACGCACAGTATTTCTGTACAGAAAGGAAAATGGTTCGTGAAAAAACGCCGAATCCCTTTGCGTTATTAGATAATATTGTATCAGTCGTTCATTGGCCTTTTGAAGTTACCCTCGGGGTTTATGTCACAATGCTCTGCTCGAGCAACAGCATTTCATGGTACCACACGATGTTCGCAAACGGTCCTGATTCTGAGACTGTTGCCCACTGCTGGTTCTTTCTTCTGATTAGATGTATTCCATCAGCCAGATTTCCATCCCTGCTAACAACTTCAGCTGTCGCTCAATTGTGAATAGCTTTCAGTTAAGCTGTGTCCATCTACAGTTACAGAACTTCGTGACGCGTTAAAATGGATCGTCTTACGGGCAACGATATCAGCAAACAAATCGGTATGAACTTTAAAGGGTTTAAAACGTGTCTACAACAATGGCAAGTTCTTACATCTGGAAATTATCGGCCTTCATATTATGACAGCAATTCTGTTCATTTTAAAGAGCAGCGTTGTTAATTCAGTAACCTGATAACTTACTTAGTGCCTCGCTCGACGGTTCTCCTCCCTATTTGAAAATAGATTTCATGTGTAGAAATTATATTCAAGCCTGTACTAATACAATGGGGACACAACTTTCACTACTACACATTCAGGGTGATTGGGTGACCGACGTGAAGCCACTTAGGACACTTCAACCGCGGGAAAATAAAAAATTTTCTCAGGCGGAATAGTTAATTTACTCTAATTTTCATGCAAAGCTGCTTACTGAAATCGCCAGAGCTAGGATAAACACAAAGACGCGCAACATAATTCCGTCTGTGAAGTGTAAGTTATATATATATATATAACCCATTTTGAGTATTCTTTTCGGTGATTGGTCTGATAAGCGACGATGCTCACTGGACGGTTCTAGCAAGCACTAGGATCACGGACTTTGCTCCACGTCACTGCAACAGGATAAACTCACCAAAGCCCTGCGTGCCTCCGGCTTTATAATTATTTGTTCCACTGAGTTTTCTCCATTTTGTTCACCAATTTTCCATAAAGTGTTTTCCTAAAAAATGACAACATCCACTGTCTACACTCTACTTTACTATGACCCATGTATAAAAGATTTTACTTAAATGGCCACCACTCATGGAGTCACCAAAATTTTCTTACTGTTCACGACAGATGATGCCCTGTTCCAGATCAACATTTAGACACAGTCCCAAAGTTTCGCCAACGGCTGCTGTGCAGTTGAGTGTATTTTGTGTCTCTACCGAAGTTTCCTCATAAGACAACTGACGTATTATTGCCCACCGCTTGACTCTAGGTGTAATGAAATCGTTTTCCAAATTTAGTACAGACATCAACTTTTTGTATTTTCTTTTTTGAATGAATCGCAGATGATTAGATCTTTCCCTCCTCAACGCTACCTCCGTTCGGTTGGTACAAACCCTCAAACTCCTCGTGTACTAAGTTCCAAACTGACGTTCTCCAACAATAAAAATGGCTCAGCTTCATGGGACTTAAAGTCACTAAATAGAAAGTTTCTAAACAAGATATCGTATCAAATCTAAAAACCTTTTATTAGTTTTCAGGATCTGATCAACCATAGAGCGGTCAGAAAACGGTTTAGGTGAACGTTTTGGGACTCGTTGGAGAGATGTACATCTTGGTGTAATCGTGTCTCTTAATTCCCCCAGGCATGGTTTCAAATCATTCAGAGGGAATCACTGAAAACAGTATGGAGAACACTCGCCATTCATTCATTCGTTTAAGATTTCTGCTGCTTCGTGGTCTACTTCGCATTGATATGACTTACTGACCCGATAGTGTCTGTTTTTAATAGTTCTCTCTGCTTGTTTTGATTGGCCAGTTCTCAATTTGCACTGCTTTCTGGCCAGAATTTTTCGGGCTTGAATGATCGGTTACACTATCCCGTTTTCCCTCTCGTAAAGGCGGCAGCTTGATCACGTACCCCTGAATTTTTTCTTTGCTTCATCAGAGTGACTTGTTTGTTTGACTCAGATCTAGGCGGTTCTTCTATGAATTCCTAATCTGGTTTCTCGTGCATTTTGGGACTCTGTAGCTTTGGTTATTTTCTTTTCGTTAGGGGTTGAAAAAAATGGTCCATTTTTATGCTTTTCATGCTGCCTGAATCTCCACAAATTAATTTTTTGTTCCTTCTTGATCCATCGAAAAATTGTCCTTGTTGATCTTTGTTCAAGGAGATAAAGGAAAATTAATCACGTCTTTTTTTCTGCAGGTTTATGTTTGTGGATTTTGACCAAGAGCTTTCTTTTGGTTTGTTTCATGCCTCTTTCGTGAACAATCTTGCACTCGATCTTCTAAATGACATTGTTTGTCATCGGTAGATTCGGCTTTGCCATCCAACCTGTGGATTTGCACATGAGAGTCGTGTCTTGTTTTCTTTAAAACCTAACCGTTTTCGTGGTATTCTTTGATGTATGGGTGTGTGATTCACCTGCCGTCCTTTGTGGGGTTGCGTTCGTCGTATTTACCTCTTTGAGCGATCTCAAAATAACTTTTTCCCGGGTATACATTACTGTTGGACTCTACAGTGTCTGTATCCACTTCAAGGTTGTCCGAAGGCCGCTTCGCTTGTGGTTGTGATCTGGTCTGGTCTTGCCTCCCAGCATTTGTTTCGTACACGTCGCCTTCCTGTGAGCGACGGTTGTAAGCGTTCAGTAAAATCACTTTTTCGTTGCTCTCTCATTGAATTTTGAAGAAACTATCGTCAAAAGACGTTATTTCATCAATGGGTTACCGGCTGCTGTACATGTTGAACTTTTATCACTTGGTACAGTTCGTGCCAGCCTACTTGGTTACGATCCCCGTGGTAACAGCGTGTAATAGAACTGTATAAATATATCCAAGTAACGTATAATTACACATTCAACTGCATACTGGCAATTTCTTTTCGTTTGATGACGAGGCGTTTGCACACTGACAAACAGGCTTGGCAAACAAATGCGTATCAATTGGAAAAGGTTCAGGGATCTGCAAGTGGCATTCGCATCATTAGTGATATGAAGATTAGAATGAAGCCCAAGAATAAGTCGTAAAAAGTCAGCTTTCTTTTTGGCACTGATAGGTAGTAGTTCATTCCCTACAACGTCCTTCAGCGTTGGAAGACTGCTCCATAACTGTTCTGGGATCATGTGACACACCCGTCACGAATTCCTGGTCAGGTGGCGTATCGGACGCTTGAAAAATGCTGCCTCCGATTAGTTGTAGGCGTCCGCAGTTTCAACACCAGCTAGGTTGAGAATTTACGCTCCGAGTGAAAGCTGAGCTCCGGCTCATTTTCTCTGTTTTGGTGTGAAGCCCTCATACCAGTTGCGCTGATCTTCTATTTAGTCGCCAAATAGAAGTCCTAGTGGGGAGTGTGATATTCTGCCTCAGGTCCGTCGGCAAACCGATAACCGAAAGATGATAGCAGAGTGGAGTTTGTCTCCGACTGGTCATTGATGGTAGACGAGAAAACAGCGGGGGTGACGGTATCCATAACGGGGACAATCACAGTGCTTACGGTAGTGACAAGCAGAGCGGACTTAGGTGCGCTTGTGGCCCTAACAGCTGTATTGACAATAACGATGTTGATGGAAGGCAAAGAGTTCTCGGTTGATTTTTGTCGTTTTTATCCGCCCTCAAGAGGGATTTGATGAGTAGGATGGACAACAAAACATAGCAGATTTTGATGTTATAACTTTTGTTAAAATTTATCTAGTATCGCATGTTAAACGAATGACAGCCACATGTGACACCCTGAAAAATTCAGCCGACAGCCTTGCAACAGTCTTCAGTTCGATGAACTCCAAGAACTATGGCTCAACCGTGAAACTGTCTTCACCTGAAGCCGAAATTCCGAAAATATTAGGATTAGTTGCTCCATGTCCTTCCGTAGAGTGTGTACGCCTTTTCTGCGTGGGCCCTAACGACAGACGACACGTGATCTCACGCTTTCTTTGTTTGTATTCAGTAGCGTGTGCGCCAGGTGGCCAGTTCTGCAAGGTCGTTTGTACAATGTGCAAATAGCTGTATTACGGAGGTGTACAGACAGCACAGTCAGCTGTTTTTATTTAGCGCCCAATTTCATGCATTCTGGACAAAGTGACCTCGTACCTGTGTTCGTGAAGCTCCCTCAGTTTGACTAGAGCATATGCTAATTTACCTCTACAAAGTGGAAAAATGCTAACGATTAATTAAAACTGAGATGTAAATCTCGAGTTGTGTCGCGATGCACTTTTGTAGAGTGCAAGATTACGTGATAAAAACTACCATGCGGGTGAAAAGTGATCAAGCACCACTTAAGTTCTACAAAACCAGTGAACTTTTGCTTAAGGATAGGGAGAGCAGTTTGAACCTCAAACATTAATCTTCTATCTCGGGTTAGGTTTTCTGGGGTAGAATCGGTTCATATGAAGTATGCTGAAGTCAAATTGTACTGGGCAGCTTCTGATTTGTACGCAACCACGTAAGGTGGTTTAAGGAATGTGGGAGTGTATTCGATAGCACTTAAAAGATGGTTTTGGGTAGAAAAATATGTGAAATGAGGTCGAACGAAATTCCAAGCATGGATATATGGGACTAGGGCAACTAACAACGGATAATACCCTAGAATTATTGCTATCTGTGTTACTCTGTATATGTCACCGAGTAAAAAACGTCCCACCACATGGACGTTTACTGCCTGTCGAACAGCCCCGAGTAGTATGTTCTAGAGAAAACGCAGCGGTGTTCCTAAAGGTGGATAAATATGGAAGTTAGTGAGGAAATACTCACTGGATTCAATGCACCGCTCATCACCGCTACAAACAGAAAACAGTAGATCGATGGGATAAGGTGCATGTTTTGGTTGCAGGGTCCATCCAGTATATGAAGCAGATCTATGCTGAAAACCTAGAAGCACTGTACAACTGTTTCATCCTTATTGGGAATTAGAAGCTGTGTGAATGCCACAAAACCTCAAGAAGTTTCGAAACCGCGACTTTGCGGCCAATGCGATACACGGCCGGATTCATGAGACGCGCACTGCTTAATAGATATGGAACAGCTGTAGAGTGCTTCTCAACTTTCCGGCGTCGATTGACTTTACCTACAGGAAGTAATCTTCATCACCGACAGAAGGAGCACCACATTCATACTGGTTTCCTTACTAGTGATGACGGCCAGCGTTTCCAAATTGCATGGTATGTACCACGGCTCGAAGTAAGCTGCAAAAGAGTTTAGAGTTGCCAACGTTACCCGTTATAGTAGAGCCAGATTTAAACGGGTTGTTTTGAACCCACGTATCATCAAATTGCATAATTCTAGAGCAGGACGGTTAATATCTTACAGGTATTTTAGATCAGCGGCAAGATATCTAATAGAGAGTCGCTGCGTGGGCCGTGTCAGTCCGAGTATAACATCATTAAAATAAGTTGGACGTTTCAGTGATTCTCAAGGTGAATTAATACGTCAACTACTTTTAGTGGATGCAATCTGTAGGTAAGATTGGCGATTTGATACACAGACGACTGTCAGTAGAAAGAGGAGCGATATTTTGGGCCTTCAAATTCTTTCGCAGCTTCTTAATGTTCTTAAATTTCCCCGCAACTTTTCCTCGCCATGAAAACATCTCTAGGCTGCTTAGGTTTCATTACCTAATGAACCAATTTACACATAAAGAGGTCACGAACGTTTCAGATTACCGTTGGAAATTACTCGCATATGATGAGGCCACCCATATTCGGTTTTCCCAAATAACCTGGTAGTTACGTGTCATCGATACTGGCAAATTTCCAGATACTACTATTTCCACCTCGAATACACGAACATGTACAGACAAACCAAAGAAAGATAAGAGCTTCAGTGGAAATCAATAAAGTCTTTGCGGGATGAGAACAGCGCGTCGTAAAAAGCAAAGAGCATAGCCCCAGAATAGTGGCCTTATCTTCAGTTGGCGGATCTTTTTACATAAAAGCCCACACTGGCGGTTCAAAACGCTGGTACACTCGATGACATCAGTGCTTCCAAATGGTACACCAAGCTAAGTTGCCGCCAATCTGGACTTGTTGCCTTCGATCTACGGGACGATTGTGTGAAATGCATTGAAGAAATGTCCCGACGTCCGTCCGAAATAGTTTGTGCGGCAGGAGATCACGATCGGTTGGGTTGAACCTACCAAAGAGATTACTTTTTTGGACTCACACGCCTTGATCAGACAAACTATCCCCAATTACAATAGGCTACGTTTTTGGTTGGTATTGTTAGATAAATGTCCGTCTCCGGTAACGCATTAGTAACAAAAACGGATCGCGGTATGAGCGTTGTAGCAAGAATGTTTCTGAATCCCTCAAGATCCACGTCACTTGCTGTACATTTTATTGCCTGTTTTAAAAAAATTGCCACATTTCGTGTACTCCGGCCGCTAGAGGGATGAGCGTGGTTTGGTTATATTCTTGGCCCAGGTTCTAAAGGCCTTTTCTTTGTGTTGCTCTGGTTACTTGAGGAGTCGAAACGTTCAGAACAGTACGGAAAAAGTGTGCAATAATAGTGTTTGCTCATACGCAATTTTCCAGGCACGAATTATCACTTAACAGTTCAGTTTTGAGTCAACTTTGAGTAGTAGTGCTGTAGTGTTTACGGGTAGAAGAGGCTTGAACTTACAGGTTAAGATAGCAGACGTGTTGATGAAAACAGTCAGGAATACAACAACCTTTAGCGGTGAAGCTTTCTACGCAAATTTCCTCCTGCAAGTTAAGCCGGTTTCGGCTGAGGAGCCGCAAACTGTACCATACGGTTGTTTTCCCATTATTGCGAACCCTCAACAGTGAGCACCCTACGAGATTGTGGGAGATCTCCTGCCTATGTGAACCACACTACTGACAGGACGCTTGTTGCCGGAAGTGATCATACTACTCGCCTGGAGTTCGTGTATACGAGACTCTCTGGAATTTCGGAAAATACGCATAGCTGGTGATATTCAACACCATACAGCGCTTCTTGGCTATTCAGCAAAGATTGGATTAATTTACACTTTCCCAGATTTTCTCACAAGACTAACAAGGTTTGGTTTGCCTACCTTTCGAAGTACCCACATAAGGCTCATATGAATACCCCTACAAACCAATGAAATTACAAAGATCCTCTATTATAAAAAGGGCTTCGGAGATCAGCCTGAGAAATTTCCTGAAAAGTTGTCAACTGACTAGTTCGGCTTGACGCAGACGTTTAGAACCAACGCGAAAATTATGATGCTGTGGAACAGGAGTCTGCATAAAATAGCCGGGGATCCGTACGTAAAGATTTATTTCCCATTCTGAGTAGAATATACAGCTGATGCGTACCCGAAAGTCAACATCTGATTGGACTTCAGTTACAGCCTGATTTTTTAATCGGTATCATGATAAGTCCTCGAGGACAGCGATTTAATGTGATTTACGGTGATACTACTGATGAGAGAGGCATGTGAGTAGTATGTTTTCTCGTAACTCCGCTTGCATCTCTTTGAAAAGTGAGATCTATTACGGAATTTGTGGAGTCGCTTTGTAGCATTTACTTTCATTTGAGTAACAGTCAATGAACATCTAGGAAAGTTTAGGAAGACGCGTTCAAGGGGAAGATGGATATTCAGTTTTTGTAAACAAGATGCATATGAGAGTTTTGCTTCCCTGTCGAATAGTCTGTAACTGGTCAGTTGGTGTTTCCCTAATAAACAACTCCGCAGCGAAGGCCTTCCTTCCTTCATCAGTATGTGAAAAAATAATTAACGAAGGATGGCATTTTTCTGAGGAACAGAGTAGCCGCATGTCTGTTGAGCCATATGCAGGATTCTGTAGACCGGTAAGTGGAGAACATGCTTCCATGTTGCATAACTTTACCTATTTCGTTTGGATCTTTAGAGACAGACTGTTTCAAAGCTTGCGTATTTCTACGGCGTTGAAGAAAACAGTTGCACACCATTGTCGAATAATCCGGAAAAGCCTTGTGTAGATTACGAAGCCGATAAAATTTTTCAAAGGCGTTTAATCCCAGGTTCGTACACCACAGAGTTTTCACTTGAGGATCATGGATAAATAAAGTACATTTATCCGCATCTTTGCCAAAGACTGTAGTGTGTTTCCTCACGAAATCGTGGTAGTTGGATTTATCACGCTTCCGACCGGTAAGAACAACTGATCCAGCGTTAAATCGTTCTCGACTTACTGAGGTTCTGGATTAGATAGTGCATTTCTCCATTGTTAAGTAATGACCCCCAGTCGTTGAGGAAAAACTTAAAATTAGTGGCTCTCCCACATAGGTAATGATGAAGATAAAGCTATGAGAATAGGTCGTCGATGCAAACACGGAAACGTACTTTCGATTTCTAGAGTCATACGATCAAACCTTGAGATGCTGCGGTCGTTTCTGGTGACTGCGACAATTGGTATTCTGTACGTTACTCCGAAAGCTACCTATGGTTGCACACCTTTCACGAAAAGTAACTCCTGACAAATGAAGAAAGTTTGGGCTCACTTACTATGTCAATGCAGGTTTTGGTAACAAGACCTAATGTTTTTTCAGAAATATTTGCGTGGGACATTGTCCACCAACGGGTTAAACTCCTGGATCTTCATCGAATACTGGTACTATTTTGGCAAATCAGATTGCAACTTTGTTACGAAATTCAACTTAATTTTCTATTGGATGGCCATTGTTGCTTTTAGGAGTGTTGGTTTATTCCGCTTCATCTGGATAGCGCTGCCATTTTTTCTAGATCGATAGGCAGACATATAATATTTAAAAAATTTCCTGATATGCTGGGAGATACTGAGATGTTTGTTTCCACCAAGGAGCATCGAACTAACCTAACTGGGGAGTTTTCGGTGGGCAATTGGCGACGATAACTCGTCACAGAATGCATCCCGATTTATCTGAAGAAGTGTTCCAAATTATGGGTACTGAAGCTAGCTGAAATGGGCTGTCATGGTTCTTATGATGACATTGATGGGGAGAAGTTTGGTAAGACACATGTCATGTGTCATAATCATATCTGGGTTTGTTTTATCTCACAAACACACCTAGCGATAGGTTTCCATATCAGCTGACCATTTCGCTGATTTATTCATGACATGGTTTGTTTTAAAGCCTTGGCACAACAAGGCGCGACATTTTAAATTGCACTCAATTAGGCTCGACTCTAATTCGGTTGGTTAAGTGCTTGATATTCTCGTCCTTGTTAGAACAGCCACTTTCTCGTGGTGGTATTGGCCGCCATATGGTGAGGTTTTCACCAAGCATCCTTCAACCGTTGAGCTTCCCTTCTTTTCTGAATTAATTTCAGCTCGCTTATTATATGCCACCAAAATGTACCGCGAAATCGCCCACCACCCTTGTTTAAACGCACACATCTGTCTAAGAGATGCTAATTAATTCCACGACTTTAGACAAACGTCTTATAGTGTGGATTTAGTCACACATTTCATCTTATCGGGCAGACGACAGCCACAGTCAAACTAGAAATGTCTATCCATAGAGATCATGCATGTATCACGGTATAAGGTATGATGACTTTCCAATTGGACATTCACACATCCAAAACTAGACGACCACAAATGGACGCAGCGCGTCATGCTTTTGACTTGGTGTATTATTGTTCCACGGAAGTTTTGGAGCACAGCAGATACCGTGTGAGAGGTGGAACTGCTTGTATAAAAAGTGATTAGAACTCGAGTCCCCCATGTCGATAATGTTGCGTCCAATGAGCAACACACCGACTAACCCAAGGTTCCTTGAGAAGATGGTCAATAAAGGTCCGATTAAATAGTATTGGATTGTTGTCCGAGAGAAACTTTATTGAATGCCTTCGCGACGAATCCCTGACGTTGCAGCTCCAGGAATCTAATCGACCGCATGATCTCTAAAGTGAAACCTCAACCACACTTCTGTTTGAGTAAGGAATTCACTTCCTCAGCTTCTCACAATGGTGACCCATAGACAAGGCGAAATCGGTAATGAGCTGTCTGGGAATTTCGATCAGTCTTTCCACATGTCTTAAGGTGAGAAACAGAATGGCGTCTACTCTAGTTAGGCGGATTTCTTGGTCGTGCGTATGTTTGTGAAGGAAGACGTGATACCGTAAATCTTTTTACGGGTCACCTGATCGACAAGTGGCAAGCTGCCTTCTTGGAGGGCAGTTACAAAGTGAGGTGGGTGGGGTTACACAATCAAGTTGGGCAAAACGCAATTTCTGTGCATATGTTGCGATCTGGTGTGGGCTACTCTGTCGTAACATCCACGAAACTCTATAGTCACTGAAGTCAACGGTCGTCAGAAACTTTAAGATTGTTGGGATGGGCGTAACTTGAACATATCTGCTTCAGAGCAGGCTTCGCATCATTCGACATTCAAGTTAACAATGTCTATCCTTAGAGACCACAGGTGGATGCGACATTGTAGTTCCCTGTGTTTTACTCTTTTGATTATCGTCCCATGGAACTCTGAAGCATATTGGGTACCTTATGAAAAGTGGACACGAGGAAATAAATAGTGATTTGGACTTAAAATGTAGAAATCCCACCTTGGAACAATTTCAATCATGAATAAATGTTTATTTCTCTTCATCTATCAGTAATATCGGACTCGTTTTTCCCCATTAGACACATCATTTCTCAAACAAAATTTTCTCTTGTTAATTAAGCCAAGCCATGCTGATGGGCCAAATAGCTACGTGTCCAAACAGCCAACCGGAAGATTGCGAGGTTTAAACTTTCCTGCTGGATATCTTTGTAACGTACTACTCATGAGGCTGCTGAAAATCCGTCGACAGCCCACGACCGGTTTCGCCATTTTTCGGACTCGTCAGGTGGGCGCAGTCCCCGGGTTTCTGTCAATCTTATGTTCTATTTGAGACCAAATTGCACGAAATTAGCGAATATACACTTATTTTCAAACTAATTTGGTTTTTTCTAGGTGATCACCCGGAGGACATAAACTTAGTCGTTTTGGTTGTTCAGTTATTTGGGGAATATATCAAGTTTGGACTACATCGGACCGTTATCATTTAAAGACGGAGAACAGCATAATCGAAGGAGGCAAAATAAGGGCATTCTGCTTGGCACGTAAGATAGAACTGCATGCTGAGTTCAATGCGGAACCAGCACAACACATCTGGTGAAGCCGTTGCATTGTACTGATCCAGCCGGTCGACTGAAACTAATTGCTGCAACCATTTTCGAGGTTGCGTGAGCTTAAAAGTCATTTCACTACTCCTCCGCGACTCGCCTCTACCAGCGTCTGTATGCTTGTTCGGATTGACTGAGCTGTCTTTACTGGCCTTGCTTTCCCCCGACCAAAAAATAGTAGCTGGAGTATTTGTTAATGCACAAACCGCACTTATGACTGCTTGGATGGTTTTCCAACTTGCAGATCTGGTAGCATGCACGAAAAAAACCTCGTGTGGTGGACGGGTACGCCCTACAGGGAGGGTCGACCTGTTACGTTGCACCATGGTGCGTTCGTATGCCCGCCACCCCTCCAGTAGCACGGATGCATCGCCCATCGCCGGTGGTTCTGAGTCTGGCCTTTAAATTCAGGAAATCAAAAAAATTACTGCTGACTTCTGTTTGTTGCTGCTGGTGTTGGGCTAGCCTCGGTAGAGTTGTGCAACTGGCAATGCCATAAAGCACAGATGAAAAAACTGGACTCTCATCTGTAAAAAAAGAAAAATAGGAAACTCAATGATCACTTGGGATAGCCCGAAGATACTCTGCAATGCCCATGGCCTACATCGGCTAGCATAGTTGCATCCGCTTTCGTCAGAACAGAGGCTACACCGCGCCAAAGCCCCTTCCGCCATCCAAACGGAGAATACATCTACTCACCACTCCCAGTGGTAGACACGGAAGTCTTCACCGCTATGCATCACCTACAGAGTAGAGCTGATAGCAGTGCTTTGGGGACTGGTGACTATTTCTCAAGCACACACTTTCTCTCCTGGTATTATCTAACTCATGTAATAAACACTCGATTAACCAGTTAGCTTACAAGTCCATTCTCGCCAGCCCTTACACATTTGGTTCCCATACCACGCTTCTGTGCGCTTATATCGGCTTTTACTAGATCCCTTGTAATATAATATCGCATGTTAGCAAACTCAGCCCCTGGTCGCTAGCCTACTAAGTACAAATCTATCTACTTCCTACTCCATGTAATCACTTGTCATCACCCTAGTTGCATCAGACGCCAAGTTTATCTTTCTGTGTGTATTAATGCATATTATTCCATTTTATATCCCCTCAAACTCACTATGTTTTGCGAATCTCCTCCCATCCCCTCACCTTCCCAAGCTTTGAACTTCGGAAGTGCCCTCTTTGGACGACCTGGTTAGCTGATACTCACTCCACCTGGCCTATGATCTACAACTACGGGATCACCAAGCGGACCAAGAAAACTTACAATCCCATATCAGCTTCCTTCCAGCTGGTTTCCTCGACCAGGTTGAAATGAATACCGCTGCTCAATGAACTGCACACCCCCAGCTGAATCATCTCAAATGTGACGTCCGTCACGGGGCTGTCTAAAAACTGATGCATGTCAGGCCAATAATGGCACCGCACTGCCATACTCAGTTTGATAGCACACCCGCAACTGTTCCACTCCTCCTCTCAACCGTGCCCTCCTGCCTACTCGTTTCAGTGACCCCAACGACCACCATGATATTCATTACAAAAACTATTGTACTACTCGTTCGAATTCAACCACCTCTGAGTCCCCATTCAACCTAACCCCTTCACCTGACTTCCCTACAACGGTGCACGGATTTACGGATTCACGGATTGATACACAG